>NC_083589.1:25624775-25759775 GCF_027579695.1 Neoarius graeffei | reverse complement strand
CTCTGCAGAGCGTATCCTGGGAACACGACGCACATGGTGGGGATAGCATGGCATCCCATTCCAGGTGTATCACAGTACACACTGCACACACTCATTCACACCTTGGGACAATTTACAGCATCATATCCAGTTCAGCTTGTGTTCTGGGGAGGTTGGAGGAAACTGGAGAACCCACAGACAACCCAAAAGCATAATCAGACTGGTACCACTAAAGCTGTGAGGTGGCAATGCTGTCCACTGTGCTGCCATCCCACCCTTTTATTCAGAAATATTATCATCTTAGCTTTCATAGCAAAGCATGACGGCATACAGAGCTATTACAAAAGTCTGATATTTTCACCAATTCTGCTCTTCTAGACCTATTCAGAATTCACTATTCATACTAATCTCATTCAAAAGGGAATTTGTTCCATGATGTGATCAAATTCATTCCAAAAAAATTGTTAAAGCCTATGAAACTCTATTGTAAAAGGTTATTTTATTAAACAAGCACCCATCCATCACCACTTATCCTGTACAGGGTCACGGGCGAGCTGGAGCCTATCCCAGCTGACTATGGGTGAGAGGCGGGGTACACACTGGACAAGTCGCCAGGTCATTGCAGGGCTGACACACAGAGACAAACAAACAACCATTCACACTCACTGTCAATTCAGAACCACTAATTAACCTAACCTGCATGTCTTTGGGGGAAACCGGAGCACCCAGAGGAAACCCACGCAGACACTGGGAGAACACGCAAACTCCACACAGAAAGGCCTTCGTCAGCCACTGGGCTCAAACCCAGAACCTTCTTGCTGTGAGGCAACAGTGCTAACCACTACACCACCATGCCGCCCCTATTAAACAAGCAGGAAAGTAGAAATTCAAAAGGTGTACATTTTGTGCCTGCTTTTTTTTTCCCCCTTGCAAGTTAAAAAATGGTCCTTATGAAGTCAGTTAGAATTCAAGTGATGTGAATTATATGGTGTATAATATGTTATATAGTAACCTTGATGAAACCCTATATACACACCTTTGGACATCAGTTTTGCCACCAAAGTGCAGTAAATCTGGTCTGTTTGTGAAGGAAATGGAAACTGTCGCCAACAGTGATGTTCTCTGCCTTTAATTTGTTGGCATATCCACAGAAGCTCATAAGTAGGGTGTTTAAGGGTCTCCAGAACATGGAGAAAGCCCTGCAAAGTACTCACAGGGAACCATGACACATGGAGACAGTAATAAACCTAAGGAACTCTTACGAGTTGCCATTCATCATACTGTGGTTCACTAAACTGGCCACAATATATACCTTTAGGGTAATGGGACTTGCTGCTATTTAGCAAATCTCTGGGGGGGGGTCAAAATCATAAGAATTAGACACTGCAGTGGATCAATTCTGACAGGCCTAAAAGGTACAATGCACTCTGGCTGAGGGGAGTCAAATTTTTCTGTTCAACTACGACTTGAGGGAGGAAACTTCCAGGTTCCCTGGAATTGGAATTCCAATGGGAACTGAGGTCTTGATAGTGCGTCAACTGCACCATTGTACAGTCCCACCAATAAATTGCTCAGCCCATCTTCTGGAGATTCTTCTAAAGCGAGGATTGTCGCTCAACCTCATGTCACCCTGATGGCTAATAATAGCAGTCATAATGTTGCTGGAATGTTCTAAATGATCACCAGAGGCAGGAGGGTGTTCCGGGTCAAGTTTCTGGCCGCTGACCCATTTCTGGAAAGATCAGTCAAGCCAAGAAGGACCATTGACACAGCTGCCCTCATGAGGCTACGTCCACAACAGACACCAATGCCACAAAGGTGCTTTACAAGCATAATTATAGGTCACCACATGTTGGGGTGATAGGGTCGTTAGCCTTCTCTGTGAGCCTACTCACCTGCTCTTGAACTTCTTGACCTGCTTTAGTGGTAGGGAGCACTGTTACAAGTTCACTCCAAGTCCAAGCACTGCAATACAAGAGGGAGAGAGGGGGTGGATTCTTCCAGATGGCTTCCTCCCTGGTGGGGGTGTTGTGGAAAAATTCACATTATTAAAGCGAGAAGGCTTAGTTGGCAGGGGGAGTATCCTGTGAGCGAAACAAGTCCCAGGATCGGGAAGAGAAGTCTATTCTATGAAACATTAGGAACATGTTCCATGATTTTATCGACCACCACACACAAGGAGGAAGAGTCTTTTCCTCAACTGAAATAAGTCAAAAGAGCATTTTCAGCACAGAATAGCTGACGATACAGCATTTAATTTAATAAAATCAAAGAGAATACATTAATACTAATAATACACTGGGGCCTTTCTGTGCGGAGTTTGCATGTTCTCCCCGTGTCCATGTGGGTTTCCTCCGGGTGCTCCGGTTTCCCCCACAGTCCAAAAGACATGCAGGTGAGGTTAACTGGTGAGACTAAATTGACCGTAGGTGTGAATGGTTGTCTGTGTCTATATGTCAGCTCTGTGATGACCTGGCAACTTGTCCAGGGTGTACCCCGCCTTTCGCCTGTAGTCAGTTGGGATAGGCTCCAGCTTGCCTGTGACCCTGTAGAACAGGATAAAGCAGCTAGAGATGAGATAATACACTGGCGTAGTGGTTAGCACTGTCGCCTCACAACACCAGTGTCATCCAAATAGATATATCCTGATGCTAGTAGCCATCAGAGAAGGTAAGGTTACCTCTGTTGTTCTAGGGAAAGGTCAGAAAACAAAAACAATGAATTGTAATACCTAGCCGTGGAGCAACTGTCCGCAGGCCCATGGACATGAACTCATCTTGTGGCCGCATGGTTTGAACGACATCCATTACCCATAGCATATGAAAAGAGTGGGCATATGAAAAGCTTCAGCAAATTTAGAGGAATTACTGTGGTGGCTGCCATTATTGGTCCTAGCATCTTTAACACGAGCCAGTACATTCACTGATGCCACGGTTGACGATTTCCTGATACATTGTCTGGATTTTCATCATGTGGAAAGAACTGCTTCGGTTGGTAGTCCAATTCTGCCAATCACCTCATTAACCGCTCCTTTGTAATTCATAATAGGCATTTATGATTAAAAAAAAAAAAAAAAAGTACACATACATTACACACTGACCACTTTATTAGGGACACGCACACATACATCCACCTGCTGTTTGATGCAGTTCTCTAATCAGCCAATCCCTTGACAGTAGCACGATGCATCAAATCATGCAGATACAAATCGAGAGCTTCAGTTAAATGTTCACTTCAAACATCAGAATGGCAAAAACGATCGTGGTCTCAAAGTGTGACTTTCACTGTGGCATGGGTGTTGGTTTAAGCCAAATGGACTGGTTTGAGCATTTCGGAAACTGCTGAGCTCCTGGGGTTTTCACACACACAACAGTCTCTAGAGTTTACACAGACAGGATGGTGCGAAAAACAAAAAACAATGAGTAAAAGACAGCTCTGTGGGTGGAAATAAACACCTTGTTGATGATAGAGGTCAGAGGAAAACAGCCAGATTGGTTCGAGTTGCCAGGAAGGATATAGTAACTCATAGCAACTCTTTACAACAGTGGTGAGCAGAAAAGCATCTCAGTATGCAACAGCTGCCAAAGACCCAGTGGGTTTCACTCCTGCCAGCCAAGAACAGGAGTCTTAGAATCAAGAACAAGTTCCTATTAAAGTGGCTGGTGAGTATGGATGGATGGATAGATAGATAATAAGGTCCACAGAACTTGTAAATGACTGAACACTATTCCCAAAAAACATGCAGGATGATGCAATTTTTTAAAAATAAATTTAAAAAAAATTATATATATATATATATATATATATATATATTTTTTTTTTTTTAGTGCAAGTTTTGGTCCTATTCACCAACATGGGAATGGGTGGTGTTGAAAATCGTACCGCAGCCAGCCACTAGAGGGCGTCAGAGGCATTTTAAGCAAGCATTAAATGGTTATTTGGAGAACAAAATTCCATTAAAAATGTTCAAATATTGCACTAAAGCAGACAGTAATCCGAACTCAGGACCAAAGCAGGGATCCTGGAGCTGTGACACATTAACACCATCTGCTGTGCCACCATATCCAAGACGTATCCAGACTGCAAAAGATATTCGCAGAGCAAATATGGCTAATCTAAAACACTCAAACAGTATTTCCATCCACCTGTTGCGATGTGTATTTTGAACTGGCCTTGTTCTGTGTATTAATTTTTGCATGAGAGACTTTATAATTGGACCAGCAGAAGTGACGGATTTAGTTAATGTGATGCCCACGCTTCACACACCATTTAAAAAAAAAAAAAAAAAATTTGTATTAAAAAACCCACATGAAGCAAATAAGTCACTCATTAAAATTTATTCTTGAATTAATCTCTTGTATAACTCGTTTACACAAACTGCGGTTTGTGTTTGTACAACACGCATTTAAAAAAAAAAAAAGTATGAAATCATTTATTGTGCCAGGAATTTGAAAGAGGCGATTTATAGGAGTATTTATCATTAATTTAAATGATTGTCATACTGAAGTTTAGTCTTCAGTAAGCAGATACCAGAAAATTAAGGGCATGATTATTAAGATTCAGCGTAGAAAACAGTGCAGAAAGTGACGTTTCCTTAAGTCGGCTTCCATTTTTATTATAAGCAACGTCCAGGTCTGCTCGGGGGGATAGAGAACACAGCAGAACATTGGCGAGGCATCTACGGCTTTAAAAGTTCATCTCAGTGTGTGGCAAGCACTCAGCACTCCTCTTTAATGTAGATTTGATCATCCGTATCTGACTCGAGATGCTCCAGGCGCTCCGTCTGTCCACTCATGATCTCATCTGGGGTTTTCATGAACCTGTGGCGAACACACAAACGGACAAGAAACAAGGTAACATTCATATGACGAAGTGATCGATAATCAGCAGCAGCACCTAATGCGTAAAACCATACAGATCAAGAGATTCAGCTAATATTCACATCAAAATGTGTCAAGTCTTTCCAATCTTGAACTATCTGGTTTGAGTGAGGCTCTCCCCCCCACTAGCCTGAGATTCCTGTTCTTGGCTGACAAGAGTGGAACCTGCTGTGCTCTTCCACTCCTGGAGCACATCTGCCACAAGGTTTGACATGTGTGCTCCAATATGCTTTTCTGCTCACCACAGCTGTAAAGAGTGGTTACTTGAGTTAATCTAGCTTTCCTGATGCATGAAACCAGTCTGGCCATTCTTCTTGGACCTCTCCCTCAACACGCGTTTCTTCCTGTAGAACTGCTGCTTACTGCATGTTTTTCTTCACACCATTTCATGGTCAAAAGGGGTGGTGTTCTTTTCAGATAAACCATACTTGCTAAACTGGGCCTGAAAAGGGAACCATCTACAAATGCCCTCTGTACTTTTGTTCGCTATACAAGTAGCCTTAAAAGGAGACCTTGTTCTCGTTCTGGACATTTTAGCATTGACGCGATCTCAGACCACTTGTTCTAGTCGGTCCAACACTGAATTATGAATAGTGTCATCCAAAATGATTGCTTTATGAGATGCCATCATTTTGCTGTGGATGAAAAATGGAGAATAAAAACAGAAGTGGTGAAGTGAAATACCACAAGCATCTTTTAGGGGGTAGGGGAGACAACTAAAATTGAAAACGAACCATCAAAACCAACTCATACTTCATGCTACAGTCAGTTATAGTGTGTGTAGCTCATATGAGTGTTGACAGAATACATGCGTGCACCATATACCGTATATTAAGAATTATTATACAAGGACACTTTCCATGGAATAAAAAAAAATGCGTTCTATTCCCTTCTAGCAGGTTTCATAGCATGCAATATTGTTAGCATAATCACTTATCCTACGTGTATTACATCACTCTATCCAGTGGAGAATGAGTGGTGAATATGGTTTATGATATTGCATCGTTTGTCAAGACATGACGTCACATGTTGGAGCTGATGCGAATATCCAATGAGAGTTTTCTGCTGTGCATGCGCACAAGCATTTCTTTGTTCACTGGGAAAGAGAAAGACGTGTTGAACACCCGAAAGGGTGACCAAAACTTTATTAGATATTCTTCACGCATATTTACAAGCAGTGGCGAACCGTTACTATTAGAGCTGGGACTTGGCTAAGTTTTGGCTGAGCTCAGACACCTAAATAAATAAATAAAACAAACACACACGGCAAAGGATTTTGTAAGGGATTAGCGGCAGACTGCCAGGTTGCTCCGTTGCGTGTAGCTGTTGATGTTGAGTTTAAAAGTAACTCATACAGGGAAATGAATGCTTAAGTCGGAGTGAAAAATACTACGGCGAGCTGCGTGGAAGAGGAGTCTGGAGCCAGAAATCTTAGTTTCTCAGTCGTTGGTCTGCACTACTTGCTCTCGATAGCACTGGCTTTACCGCTTTATTAGCATTCACTAACACTACTGATGAATGACTCACGGTGGCCTTCAAGGAGGCCGAGGGTGATGCATTTTTGGTCCATCCCACTATAAATCAAAATCTGATTGGTTAATTCATCTGTCACTTCCTCCATAAGCATACACTGCCATGGCCTTCTGTTCCAGCAATGAAGTCCTAACCAATGAGTGAGCCAGCTCTAAACTCTTTTCAGCCTAGAGATGACAAACAAAAAAAAGATCTCCTTGGATAACTCGATTTTAATGTTTTTAGGACAGTAACCCTTTCATTTCTGAAGCAAATTTGATAGAAAAGGCTGAATTAGAAGAGAATAATTCTAATGTAATTATGAAAGAAATTAAATATAACATTTGAAATGCTGATACATTTGGCCCTTCTCTGAAGACCTAGAAGAGAAAAACATACCAACGGACATTGAAAAACTGGAAGAGCGTGTATAATAATAATAATAATAATAATGCTGGCGGGCGGCATGGTGGTGTAGTGGTTAGCGCTGTCGCCTCACAGCAAGAAGGTCCTGGGTTCGAGCCCCGGGGCCGGCGAGGGCCTTTCTGTGTGGAGTTTGCATGTTCTCCCCGTGTCCGCGTGGGCTTCCTCCGGGTGCTCCGGTTTCCCCCACAGTCCAAAGACATGCAGGTTAGGTTAACTGGTGACTCTAAATTGACCGTAGGTGTGAATGTGAGTGTGAATGGTTGTCTGTGTCTATGTGTCAGCCCTGTGATGACCTGGCGACTTGTCCAGGGTGTACCCTGCCTTTCGCCCGTAGTCAGCTGGGATAGGCTCCAGCTTGCCTGCGACCCTGTAGAAGGATAAAGCGGCTAGAGATAATGAGATGAGATAATGCTGGCTTTTTTCATAGTGCATCAGATATACTCCTCTTCGACTCGTTCAATATGCTAGCTGAATGGAATATCTCCGATTTCCCACTCAACGCCAGCCAATATTATTTAAATATACAGTAGCTATGGCTCAGGTCACCGTCATAGTACCATTATTAGTACTGAGTATTAGGTGGCTCGCTTAGGGATCACTTTAGAGGGGTCAGAGTTCAGTTGTTGGGTTTACATACACCCAAAAAAAAAAAAAAAATCCCAAGTCGTCGATCCAAGACCACCTGGAACACTTAAAAATAGATGAAAGTATAAAAACATCCAGAGTGACTGACAGGAATCAGATTTCCCCATTCTGATGCCTGATGTGAAGATTAACTGAAACTCTCGGTCTGTATCTGCCTGTGATTTGATGCATTGCGATGCTGTCATGACTGGCTGATTAGATTAGAATTGCATGAATGCTCAGGTGTATAGTGTAAATAAAATCAAATATGATTAATTCACCCTCCATACCTGAACAGCAGCCTCTGGCCTGGCTCTTTCCTGATGATGTTCAGTTTGTAATAGTGTCTTAGTGCTCTTGACATTTTCTCATATGTCATGTTTGTCCTGTTCTGTAAAGCACAGCACAGAAGACAGGTTTCAAGACACTCGCAGTACTGAAAAAACAAACTGTGCATAATAAAGGGTGGAAGATACGGCTTGTGTTCTTATTCATGCATATAGCTTGGTATTTAAAAAAAAAAAAAAGTGATAACCATGCAACCAAACACTGCACTGATAACATTTTCACAGTATAATACAACCCCGATTCCAAAAAAGTTGGGACAAAGTACAACTTGTAAATAAAAACGGAATGCAATGATGTGGAAGTTTTAAAATTCCATATTTTATTCAGAATAAAACATAGATGACATATCAAATGCTTAAACTGAGAAAAATGTATCATTTCAAGAGAAAAATTAGGCGATTTTAAATTTCATGACAACACCACATCTCAAAGTTGGGACAAGGCCCTGTTTACCACTGTGAGACATCCCCTTTTCTCTTTACAACAGTCTGTAAACGTCTGGGGACTGAGGGGACAAGTTGCTCGAGTTTAAGGATAGGAATGTTAACCCATTCTTGTCTAATGTAGGATTCTAGTTGCTCAACTGTCTTAGGTCTTTTTTGTCGTATCTTCCGTTTTATGATGCGCCAAATGTTTTCTATGGGTGAAAGATCTGGACTGCAGGCTGGCCAGTTCAGTACCCGGACCCTTCTTCTACGCAGCCATGATGCTGTAATTGATGCAGTATGTGGTTTGGCATCGTCATGTTGGAAAATGCAAGGTCTTTCCTGAAAGAGACGTCGTCTGGATGGGAGCATATGTTGCTCTAGAACCTGGATGTACTTTTCAGCATTGATGGTGTCTTTCCAGATGTGTAAGCTGCCCATGCCACACGCACTAATGCAACCCCATACCATCAGAGATGCAGGCTTCTGAACTGAGCGCTGATAACAACTTGGGTCGTCTTTCTCCTCTTTAGTCCGAATGACACGGCGTCCCTGATTTCCATAAAGAACTTCAAATTTTGATTCGTCTGACCACAGAACAGTTTTCCACTTTGCCACAGTCCATTTTAAATGAGCCTTGGCCCAGAGAAGACGTCTGCGCTTCTGGATCGTGTTTAGATACGGCTTCTTCTTTGAACTATAGAGTTTTAGCTGGCAACGGCGGATGGCACGGTGAATTGTGTTCACAGATAATGTTCTCTGGAAATATTCCTGAGCCCATTTTGTGATTTCCAATACAGAAGCATGCCTGTATGTGATGCAGTGCCGTCTAAGGGCCCGAAGATCACGGGCACCCAGTATGGTTTTCCGGCCTTGACCCTTACGCACAGAGATTCTTCCAGATTCTCTGAATCTTTTGATATTATGCACTGTAGATGATATGTTCAAACTCTTTGCAATTTTACACTGTCGAACTCCTTTCTGATATTGCTCCACTATTTGTCGGCGCAGAATTAGGGGGATCGGTGATCCTCTTCCCATCTTTACTTCTGAGAGCCGCTGCCACTCCAAGATGCTCTTTTTATACCCAGTCATGTTAATGACCTATTGCCAATTGACCTAATGAGTTGCAATTTGGTCCTCCAGCTGTTCCTTTTTTGTACCTTTAACTTTTCCAGCCTCTTCTTGCCCCTGTCCCAACTTTGAGATGTGTTGCTGTCATGAAATTTCAAATGAGCCAATATTTGGCGTGAAATTTCAAAATGTCTCACTTTCGACATTTGATATGTTGTCTATGTTCTATTGTGAATACAATATCAGTTTTTGAGATTTGTAAATTATTGCATTCCATTTTTATTTACAATTCGTACTTTGCCCCAACTTTTTTGGAATCGGGGTTGTACACGGACTAAAATCAATCTTACTGTTACAGTCAGAGGTGGACAGTAACGAAATACATTAACTTGAGTACTGTACTTAAGTACACCAATCTATACTTCACTTGAGTATTTTTGGCAACTTATGACTAACTTCACTACATTTGAAAAGACAAATACTGTACTTTTCACTCTATCATTTCTATCAAGGTCCTCGTTTCTTGTTACTATGAAACCGCTTTGAAAGCGGATGGGTTTTTTCCCCCCCTTTTCTAAAACGTGATTGATTGTTGCAGGTGACAGTAATCACTAGGGTCACATCATGTACATAGACTGTATAAAATCAAGTTAAATAATGCTGCAGAGAAATCACTGAACACAATCAGCTGATGGCAGAATGGAAGGAGGCGGTTCTTCTAGGGAATACACGCCCCCAGGGTCATACCTCGAACCCATATTTCAGTTTTCTGAAAGGAATAAAGAGTCGTTTCATTTTAAATGTTTGCCTAAAACGGAGCACATCCCAGCCTACAAAAACTCGCTGTCCGACCTGCGGAAACATATTGAGGTATATAAACGTTTTATTCCAAGAGAAAGCTTGCAATGAAGCAGTCTGTGCTTTTAGAGCTAGTGAGAACGTTGCAATACCTATGCAGTCTGGTTAGTCAAATGACTTTCTATGGATTTGCCCGCCAAGTCCACGGCTAACAATAACACATAGCTAGTTAACTTGGACACTTAGTTAGCATGTAAAAACGGAGTTACACTAACATGAACAACATTAACTCCTCTGAAGTCCTTTCAGAAATGCGTTTTCGCATAATCTTCCCAAATAAACAAAGCTTTATTTTCTAGTAGCGTTAGCTACCCAATATGATTGAGTTTGGAAAGAGTTTGCTAGCATGCCAGGTGGAGCTTCACTGACTAGCTAGCTTAGCATTAAACCACCATGATTCCACAGGCAGATTCACACGTGCATTAATGCATACAATTACGCACGAGTGCACGCACGCACACACACGACCTGTGAGATGGACAGTATTGTACTAGTCAGTCACAACAAATTGCTGGAATTTTTTGTTTTGATGTCAGATGATCGTCTTGCCTTTTTTTGTCTTGCTGAAAGCAGTGTTGCTGTTGGGCAGTTATTAAGCTCGAGGTGTGGTCCTGGGTTTTAATCAGGTTGGATTGTCTTTTCTTTTTTTTCAGCTCAGTTGTGTTTCATTTTGTAGCATTCTACCAGGTGTTTATTCTACAGGTTCTACAAGTTGGTCAGTAAATCCAGTCGGTTGCTTCAGAGAAGTTAGGTTTTGTAAGCGTTGTGGCAATAATACAATGATGCGTTGACAGAAAATGTACTTTTAATACTTAAAATACTTTTAAAAGCAAGAACTTCAGTACTTTAACTTGAGCAAAAATTTGACTGGACAACTTTCACTTGGGGCGGCACGGTGGTTAAGTGGTTAGCGCTGTCGCCTCACAGCAAGAAGGTCCGGGTTTGAGCCCCGTGGCCGGCGAGGGCCTTTCTGTGCAGAGTTTGCATGTTCTCCCCGTGTCCACGTGGGTTTCCTCTGGGTGCTCCGGTTTCCCCCACAGTCCAAAGACATGCAGGTTAGGTTAACTGGTGACTCTAAATTGACCGTAGGTGTGAATGTGAGTGTGAATGGTTGTCTGTGTCTATGTGTCAGCCCTGTGATGACCTGGCGACTTGTCCAGGGTGTACCCCGCCTTTCGCCCGTAGTCAGCTGGGATAGGCTCCAGCTTGCCTGCGACCCTGTAGAACAGGATAAAGCGGCTAGAGATAATGAGATGAGAACTTTCACTTGGATCAGAGTAACATTTGACCAGCGGGATCTGTATTTTGACTTAAGTAATGAAGTTGGGTACTTTGTCCACCTCTGGTTACAGTCATTGATTAAAACATGGCAGAATTCAGCTTACTCTGACTTCTGCCTGATAGGTTTGTTCTCTACAAGCTAGGCTACACAGTTTTAAAAATCTTGCACTCTATATTAAAGGAATATACAGTACTATGCAAAAGTCTTAGGTACATGTAAAGAAATGCTGTAGACCAAATATAGCTTAAAAATAATGAAATGCTATCATTTATTTAAAAAAAAAAAAAACTGCAGCAAGCCATAATAAATGAAACAAAGGTCAAGTCAATATTTGGTGAGACAACTTTTTTTTTTTAAAGTTATCCCAGGTCCATTGAGTGCAGTTTTGTTCGGAAATGAGCTGTAGGTTTTACTGAGCATCTTACACAACCAGCCACAGTTCTTCTGGACACTTTAACTGTCACACTTGCTTCTTAATTCTGTGCCAAAACCCAGCAGCCTTCATTATGTTTTCTTTTTTAATCTGAAAAGTGCTCTCTTATGTAACATGTTGCTCAGATGCAAACAGTTTTCCTGCAACGTTTAATTTTGTGCTGGAAAACGAACGTTTGGACTCTCGTTTTTGTACTGACTCAGTGTAGAAGTCATAAAATAGAAACCGATAAAGTTTGTATGGGGGGGGGGGGGGGGGGGGTGTGCCTAAGACTTTTGCACAGTACTGTATGCGCACACGCATACATGTATAATTTATCTCACACAGGTTTTTGAAACACCATCATTTCACAATCTAATAACTTTGCCAATTCTTGTTCAATTGACCTCAAATGTTAACAGCATGTGTGGAAACCAGTCAAAATTTTATGTTTAAATGCTTGTTTTTATCTTTTTAGGCACAGAAATGCCATTTACAGGAAAAGAAAAGGCATTTTGTGTGTTAAGAGTACGCTTGAACACAGTTGAACAAGACTGTGCAGCATGCATTTATGAGCGAATTCTCTAAAAATGCACCGTTACCAGAAAAGACAGTCACCGAAGACATGCTGCAGCGTGTTTGGCAGGAGCTGGACGACTGACTTGACATGTGCCGTGTCTCAGGCAGCGTGCGTATTGAAAATTTGCGAAATCGTTTGTGGAATTCACAAACCTTTGAATTTCGCATTCAAATTTTGAGGAATAAATCTTGTATTGCTCAACATTAAGCCTGTTCGGTTTCATTTGCATAGACCATGTAATTTCTGGGATATTTACATCTCAAATATCAAATTTCTTGAAAAACACCCATGTATGTACACTACCGTTCAAAAGTTTGGGGTCACTTTGAAATGTCCTTATTTTTGAAAGAAAAGCACTGTCCTTTTCAATGAAGATCACTTTAAACTAATCAGAAATCCACTCTATACATTGCTAATGTGGTAAATGACTATTCTAGCTAAATTCTACTAAGGCTACATCCACACGACAACGGCAACGAGATTTTTTTTTTTTAAATATCGCGTCCACATGGGCAACGGATCAGTTAAATTTCGGGTCCATATGGCAACGCAACGCTTGCTGAAAACGATGCAATACACATGCCACACCTCTAGGTGCGCTGTAAGACAGTCCCATCGGAGACACCAGAACAATAGAAGTTGATGCATGCGCATAAACCCCTTCTGTAGCATTAGCCACATTAGCTTCCGCAGTGTTTGGACTAAAGACTCTGCCCTAAGGGCTATTCTCTCTCTCTCTCTCTCTCTCTCTCTCTCTCTCACTTTGCACCATTACACAATATTCACAGTGAAAATATTTTGTAAGCGCGTTTCATCTCTCATCTCATTACCTGTAGCTGCTTTATCCTGTTCTACAGGGTCGCAAGCAAGCTGGAGCCTATCCCAGCTGACTACGGGCAAAAGGCGGGGTACACCCTGGACAAGTCGCCAGGTCATCACAGGGCTGACACATAGACACAGACAACCATTCACACTCACATTCACACCTACGGTCAATTTAGAGTCACCAGTTAACCTAACCTGCATGTCTTTGTACTGTGGGGGAAACCGGAGCACCTGGAGGAAACCCACGCGGACATGGGGAGAACATGCAAACTCTGCACAGAAAGGCCCTCGCTGGCCACGGGGCTCAAACCCGGACCTTCTTGCTGTGAGGCGACAGCGCTAACCACTACACCACCGTGCCGCCCAGCGCGTTTCATGAACCAAGTTATAGGATTTGTTGACAACTCACATCGAGCTCGTTACACTTCTACCCAGCGTGAACCACTGACAGTCATGTGGTTGTGACGTCATCGTAAACAAATCCGTTCTACTCATCCAGACGGCTTCGCAACGGTGCCGTTGCCATATTTTTCCACTCTGGGACCCGTTCTCAAAAGATTTCGTTTTGGGGCACCCAAAACGCCGGTGCCGTGTGGACGCCAGGCCGACACGATAAACAATTTTATCAGATTCACCTGAATCTGTTGCCGTGTGGACAGGGCCTAAATGTCTGGTTTTTGGTGCAATATCTCCATAGGTGTATAGAGGCCCATTTCCAGCAACTCTCACTCCAGTGTTCTAATGGTACAATGTGTTTGCTCATTGCCTCAGAAGGCTAATGGATGATTAGAAAACCCTTGTACAATCATGTTAGCACAGCTGAAAACAGTTGAGCTCTTTAGAGAAGCTATAAAACTGACCTTCCTTTGAGCAGATTGAGTTTCTGGAGCATCACATTTGTGGGGTCGATTAAATGCTCAAAATGGCCAGAAAAATGTCTTGACTATATTTTCTATTCATTTTACAACTTATGGTGGTAAATAAAAGTGTGACTTTTCATGGAAAACACAAAATTGTCTGGGTGACCCCAAACTTTTGAACGGTAGTGTATGTATGCATGCATGTCTATATTTCTCTAATATTTTGGTGCAGATTATACTGCTAAAAATAATGTTAATAGCATTATTATTATTTTAAAAAAAATTTAATTTTCCCCATCATGGTACCCTCAATGCTACCTTATGATTTCCCCACAGTCTAGCCAGGCCATTGGGGTCAATGATTCTGAACACTTTGGTGTCACGGTCCTCCCAGCGAATGTAGTTCTCGTAGCGACTGTCTGAAAGGAGCTGATACACGTAGTCCCACAGCAGTCTGCAATCTAAGGAAAGATAATTAAGATCATAATGAGGGGAGGAGAAAGAAAAAAAAAAAAAAAAAGGAAGGATATTTCTACCTGGAAGTAATCACACACTGTTAATGCAAATGAATACTGGATTTAATCTCCATTACTCATTTACCATTCAGTCCACAAGGTGAGTCAATACACAACTGCTCAATATGAAATGTGTGTCTAGAGTGAATCTGCTTTACATAATCCATCAGTTGCTTTGATACTCCGGCAGAAAACAGGCCATATAGCAACTTCAAGTGTCTCTCTAAATTGTGATCTCTCGTGTTCACAAATCATCTAAAAATCACTTGCTCTGTTTTGAGTTTTCAAAAAAAAAAAATTTTTAAATACTCAAAATATTCTTATACGGGCTAGGTCCAGTCCAACCTCCTCAACAGATAGCGTTTGTCATTTTTCCTCCCACAGCGATCAGATGCTTCTCATTACCCAGATGCGTTCAGTAAAAAAAAAAAGTAGAAACAGGAATCTCTTACCAGCAATGCGTCCAATAGGCACACCCTGCTCCTCAGGAGGGGACACGGGCATAAGGATCTGGTTCCTATAGCGGACATCTTCCTGCTGGTGTGACTGTTGCTGCCCTGCCAGGCTCAGTATATGGTGAGGAGGAGCATGATGATTATGGTGGTGGTGGTGATTATGATGATGATGATGACTCTTCCCCTCACGCCCGTTCTCTTGGGCTGATGTCCGGCCTTGTCTGAACTCGCCGGGCACCCCTCCTCGTCCAGGACTGAGCAGCAGCGGGTGCATGATGGCGCTGGGCATCAGCTGGATGACCCGAGGAGGCACCACCTCCTCCTGGCAGGGGCTGGCTGGACGCTGGGCGTGGTGGCCATTTGGGGCCGCGGGCGACACGGACAGTGGGTACAGGTCCTCAGGGAGGTGGTTGTTGCTGTCCGGCAACTGGGAGGGCACTGGTTGGACATCCTCGGCTGAGGCAAGGTGGACGTGTGGGGCATTGGCAGGCGAACGGCGAGGAGAGCGCGAGCGATGACGGAGCTCGATGGTGGGAGGTTGGAGCGGATGGGTATCTGTGCTTCGGGGGGTTCTTAGTACCGTTTCTACAAGGAGAAAGAGGAGGACAGGGTAGAGAGGACAGACAGAATTTATTAATACAACCCCGATTCCAAAAAAGTTGGGACAAAGTACAAATTGTAAATAAAAACGGAATGCAATAATTTACAAATCTCAAAAACTGATATTGTATTCACAATAGAACATAGACAACATATCAAATGTCGGAAGTGAGACATTTTGAAATTTCATGCCAAATATTGGCTCATTTGAAGTTTCATGACAACAACACATCTCAAAAAAGTTGGGACAGGGCAATAAGAGGCTGGAAAAGTTAAAGGTACAAAAAAGGAACAGCTGGAGGACCAAATTGCAACTCATTAGGTCAATTGGCAATAGGTCATTAACATGACTGGGTATAAAAAGAGCATCTTGGAGTGGCAGCGGCTCTCAGAAGTAAAGATGGGAAGAGGATCACCAATCCCCCTAATTCTGCGCCGACAAATAGTGGAGCAATATCAGAAAGGAGTTTGACAGTGTAAAATTGCAAAGAGTTTGAACACATCATCTACAGTGCATAATATCATCAAAAGATTCAGAGAATCTGGAAGAATCTCTGTGCGTAAGGGTCAAGGCCGGAAAACCATACTGGGTGCCCGTGATCTTCGGGCCCTTAGACGGCACTGCATCACATACAGGCATGCTTCTGTATTGGAAAATCACAAAATGGGCTCAGGAATATTTCCAGAGAACATTATCTGTGAACACAATTCACCGTGCCATCCGCCGTTGCCAGCTAAAACTCTATAGTTCAAAGAAGAAGCCGTATCTAAACATGATCCAGAAGCGCAGACGTCTTCTCTGGGCCAAGGCTCATTTAAAATGGACTGTGGCAAAGTGGAAAACTGTTCTGTGGTCAGACGAATCAAAATTTGAAGTTCTTTATGGAAATCAGGGACGCCGTGTCATTCAGACTAAAGAGGAGAAGGACGACCCAAGTTATCATCAGCGCTCAGTTCAGAAGCCTGCATCTCTGATGGTATGGGGTTGCATTAGTGCGTGTGGCATGGGCAGCTTACACATCTGGAAAGACACCATCAATGCTGAAAGGTATATCCAGGTTCTAGAGCAACATATGCTCCCATCCAGACGACGTCTCTTTCAGGGAAGACCTTGCATTTTCCAACATGACAATGCCAAACCACATACTGCATCAATTACAGCATCATGGCTGCGTAGAAGAAGGGTCCGGGTACTGAACTGGCCAGCCTGCAGTCCAGATCTTTCACCCATAGAAAACATTTGGCGCATCATAAAACGGAAGATACGACAAAAAAAGACCTAAGACAGTTGAGCAACTAGAATCCTACATTAGACAAGAATGGGTTAACATTCCTATCCCTAAACTTGAGCAACTTGTCTCCTCAGTCCCCAGACGTTTACAGACTGTTGTAAAGAGAAAAGGGGATGTCTCACAGTGGGAAACATGGCCTTGTCCCAACTTTTTTGAGATGTGGTGTTGTCATGAAATTTAAAAAAAAAAAAATCACCTAATTTTTCTCTTTAAATGATACATTTTCTCAGTTTAAACATTTGATACGTCATCTATGTTCTATTCTGAATAAAATATGGAATTTTGAAACTTCCACATCATTGCATTCCGTTTTTATTTACAATTTGTACTTTGTCCCAACTTTTTTGGAATCGGGGTTGTAACAACAACAACAACAACATTGTCCATTTTAAGGCTTCAGTAAAGAACACATGCAACATTTGATCCAGCAGAGGGCCTCATTAGCTTTTTTTTGCAGTGTGAAAGCCATTTTACTAAACAAAATGACAGATTTTAAATTTCTAATAAATTAAACTAAATGCTGAAAGTGAGGCTGACCTTTAGAGGAGAACAGCATGCAAGCAATGATCCTGTGCAAGCGAACTACACCATGGAAATTTACATGACGGTATTTTTGTTTCGTAACACTGAATAAGCATGAAAGTTCAGCACAATAGACGGAGTAGAGCGTGACGCTCTCCGTCTCAAGGACGGTCATTAAACTTGAACACCTGCAACAGTCAATTTAAATCTTCAACTCGGAACGAACAACAAGTGGCAGCTTTTTGTCTGGATTTTGAATAAAACTTCAGGCTTCCAACCTCATGGCATCAAGCATGCTATTTAAACAGAGCCGCATTTCCTCGTACGACAGGTTTTTCTGTCAACATTCCCAACCGCCACTTCCTCCCCGTCAACCTGTTGATTCAAGGTACAGCCTCATTTTATAATCATTGTCTCCTGAGCTCTCAAGTACACAGTGCCAAGTAAATCAATGAACAGGGAAATGAGAAAATTACTTATTTATGAACTAGGTAACGTTCCCTTGAAAATCTTGCTTACCACTCATTAGGACTCCTTACGCAACATTTTTTTTTAAGTTAATAATGGATTACACCCTCCCCCACAGTTTTACAACATACTACACGGATTAGGACACTTAACGAGCATAATTAGCTCAGGGTGGATGAATACTAGCAGGTTACTGATCTTAACGACACCGAATTGCAACCTTTTATTCCACAGCACTGTTGAATTCTCAAATCTGAAGGCGTTGATTCATTTTCTGTAACGGCACAACTCTGTTCCGGCTGTAATTTAATGATAAGTCTCTAAAGCTTTGCCGTTTCTATAGCTACACCTCGTTCAGAGGGATCTGTGTGGTGCACTGTATAGTCTTTATCTGAAAATAAATTACTATATGTTACTTAAAGAAAGCGAAATGCATGTAAACGCTGAAAGTTTTCTGGCTGGACATGTTTCTTTAACGTTTGTGGAAGGAGCCTCTAGTCAAAGGTTCCACTGTGGGAAAGGAAGAAGTGATAACAGGAACTAACTTGTCTTGAGAACATACGACAACGTTAAATGTAACAAAAATGATACATTCTTACCATCAAATACTCTTGTTCTAGATTTTATTGCTGTTTTTTTATTTCATCCTCGACGGCACGTATTGCTGAACTGATCATTTTGTTTTCCTCTACTCACGGTATATATGAGCTGATATCCTAGTAGTGGAGTAGCCAATCAGAGCACACGATTGCTCATATCCAGTGAATGTGGAGATATACATATGCGCACTGTTATCCACCCAGGTGTGGATTATTTTCCTGTAATCACACACCCATCATACCGACTAGTGGCCTAGTGGTAGCGTGTCCGCCTCTCGATCGGGAGATCGTGAGTTCTATTCACGGTCGGGTCATACCAAAGACCATCATAAAAATGGTGCCTACTGCCATCTGGCAAGGCACGCTGCAATACAGATGTGCATGGGGAGTTAAACTCTCGTGGTTACCAGAGGACTAGCCCCCCACTGTAACCCTAGCTATGTAATAGGCGAGAGGCCGAGGGCTATGGAAATGGAGATCGGCGCCGCCCGATGCGCCACCATACAGGTTGGGCCTGGTTAGTACTTGAGTGGGAGACTGCCTAGGAATACCAGGTACTGTAAGGCATGGGAAGGACTTTAACTTAACTTTAACTAACACACCCATCATGTTTTAATCCTTGCTTTTCATTCAGCTGTCTGTCATTACTTCTGTGTAGTGTACTACGCTGCACTTCGTCTTCTACTCCCACTGCATATCGCTCACTTTGTTTTCATATGTCCTTTTGTCTCACGCTTCCTACATAATTCCGTGTGCACAAGGCATGATATTTTATCATCTCGAGGGATCTCATGTCGACGCACTGGATGAGAATAAAGCCTGGCACTGGTGAAGTGCCCCATCTGTTCCTTAAAAAAAAAAAAACACTCACCCTCAAGTTTATGGTGTTGCAGAGCTGTGTCAGACAGAGAGTGAAAGGAGTTTCCAGGGTAATACGTGTTGGGGAAGGATGAGTGGGGCTTCCTCTGCTTCAGGATATGTTGCAAGAGCTCGTAAAGAACGTCTCCTGTTCAAGAACACACCAGCCAAAAAATAAAGAAATGATGGTTAATCTCTCAAGGCCTTCGGGGCAATAAATACGACCCAGTTTTCTAATTGGGGGTGTAACAAGATACTGGTATGGCTGAATAGCATGAGAATGAAATCGGAAATAAATAGTACACGAGATACGTTACTTTACACCAGATCGGTATGGAAATCACAATCTCACAATTATTTTTAACTGCACATTTGCATACACGACACTAGACTATTGTAAACCGGACTCACTTTATTCAAAGCAAAAATGATTTATACGTTCACTAAAGGAGTATTGTAGTTAAGGAGTGCATGGCAAGCTCATTTTCATTGAAACCTGCTAGCTAATAGCATGCTTAATGTCGAGACAAGCATGATGCACGTCGTCATCTTTAAAGGATAAGGCAACTTTTGTACAGTGTGTGTAATAGGAGAAAAACATGTACGTAATCAATTCCGTTAATTATTTCCATTATATATCGAACATGAAAAAATATTTTTAACTTTGAAATCATTAATTGACACAGAGGAGCCAAAGTTGGAGGAGTCGGCCATTTTGAGATTGTGGGCAACTATAAACCAATCAGAATCTTTCGTTAATGCGCCTCCCTCTGATCTGTGACGTCACTGAGCCCATGAAAACAGTGTTTACAGACAGATCACTGTGATGACAGTAAGGAGTCCCGGCGGGTGGCTTGTATTCGATTCGTTTATATCCCGACCTTGTCAGCGGGATTTATGTTCATGGACCCGGTAAGCTGGTAAATAATATTTATTCATTTTTTTCTTTACCAAATTCTAACAGAAAACGAGAGCGCCCGAAAGGGAAAACCGAGCCGAGCCGCTTCGCGCATGCGCAGTAGGCTTGGTAGGACAAATCCAAATAGGAGTCATTCAGGATTCAGCCATGTTTTTGCTCGACCAAAGTTATACAGCATTATGAGCTTTAAGTTGCATAAATAAAACTTTGGTGAAATTTGGTGAAACTTTGAAGCGATTGTACTGGTTTTTTACCTTATTACCATGAAGCACTGAAGAGTTCTTTTCAGTGGTGGGCCGCATGACGTCACGCAGTAGATCAATATGGCGGAACGCATCTTCGCTGAGCTCAGCGCAAGCCCATATTATTAAAAGTTAAAAGATACTGTTATGCGGTCTGTTCTTTCTCTATAAATTCCATGATCGATTACTTTATATATTTATCTATCCATCTATTTGTGGTGATTTTGTACAAAAGTTGCCTTATCCTTTAAAATCAGGGGTTTGTGTACTCTAGTACAAGAATAGCTGAATAGCCGCAGGGTCACCAAATAAAAGAAAAATAAAAGCTTTACGCACTGCTTCGAGAAGACGTATGGTTCTGCAGAAAAAGCTGTAAGATGGCACGTTTCTCAAGGGGGAGATTCAGTATAAAATGTCCTTGTTAGCATTGTGTGGAATATCAGCCGAGTTGCACCCACTGTGTGTGACTGGCCCATGATGCAACGTGTATCTGTTGCATCATTCGGAAATGGTCTGCTCAAATACGTCAGGTTTAATATCCGTCAAAAATGCTGTAAGCAGGACATGTAACAATTTGCTCAAATCATTTTTCACATTTGAGTCACGATATGGTGTTCACGATTCAATTTTTCCACAGTATTTATAATTTAAAAAAAAAAAAAAAAAAAAAAACACACCCCATTCTTAATAACCAACAAAAATCATTTACGCACATTTGTAAAGGTTGGAGTAAAATATAAAATTGCCTATTAACTAAAATATTCCTTTTATTAAAAATGAAATAAATAAATAGGCCTTTTCTTAATAAAAGCTTAGGAACTTTTGTACTCCTTCCATTCGCTTCTCTTTTCTTTATCTTTCAGCAGTCTGTATAAAGACAGCTCTTAAATCTATTGGTACTCATAGTAGAGCAGGTTAAGCAAACCATCGTGCACTTTGTGATAAGCATGACATTTGGCATGATTGTTGCTTATAGGTCACTTTTTCAGAAAAAAGTGCTAGCCACGAAAAAAATTCAATATGGCGGCCATTTTTCAAGATGGCCGCCAGACGCATACTCGTTTCATGTTTTTGTTAAGAAAACAGAGCAAATTGTTATATAAACATGAAATTTTGCAATAATGTTCTGTGTAGGTCATGTTATCAGTTAAAAGTGCTAGCCCTCCAGAAAATTCAATATGGCGGCCATTTTTCAAGATGGCCACCAGACGCGTACCCATTTTGTGGCTTTGTTAAAAAGCCACAGTGCATATTGTCATATGAACCTGAAATTTGGCAATAATGTTCTGTGTAGGTCATGTTTTCAGTTGAAAGTGCTAACAGACCAAAACATTCGATATAGCAGCCATTTTTCAAGATGGCTGCCAGACGCACATCCCCGTTGTGTGGTTGTGCTCATGTGTGCCCCTAAAATGGACTGCTATTGCCGGGATGGCAAGAGCTCTCATTGCTTACAAAATATCCCAAATGGCTTGCGAACCACACAGCCTCTGGCAGTCAAGTGTCCACCCTAGCCTTCCAGAGCCGGCAGGGGTGATTTTGCAGATAGAGGTGGTGCGAAAGGCGGGTATCTGGCGCCTCAAAAACCAGTTGCTCTTGGCAGAAGAAACTGAGTAATGGCACTAACTGGAAGGGGATGAGGAGGACTATGATGGAACAGGACTATGAGGACACCGAGTAATGGCACATCTTCTGGCAGTTCATAGGGCGTAAGAAGAGAGAGTGTATGTCGCTCACTACCAGGGCACACTGGTGACAGATACTGCTGTGAAACTCAGCATGGGGTTCAATGTCAGCTAAACATTGAGTTAGTATCCCAAATGCAAGTGCTCGAAGGCTGGAATAGGGTGTACTCCACTGTGCAGTTGCCCTTGTGAGATTTTTAAGCAAGGAACAGTGACTGAACTTTGGGCCTAGCCATGCTGGTGATGGCAAAGTAATCCAAATGGTCTACCAAACTTCACTTTGGACAGTGGTACATATCCATTCATAAATCAGAGCTGGCAAACCATTTTTATGGTAGGGGGCATTGTCTACCTAAAACTGTGTAATTGGGTGCTGGGGGAGAGGGGGGTAGCAGTTCAGGGATAAAAGATAGATCTCAGCAATGGATATTTTTGTCGATGTCATAGATTTGACCAAGTTATTTTTCACTGTTGAGCATTAGCACTATTTTCGTTCACTTGTTTTTCTCTGAAAGGCCTACGAGCATGCTGGAAAATCATGTGACCAATTCATTTGGGACTATTTGATGGAAGGATCAATCAGCAAGAAACAACTCTTAGAGCTTAGGAAAGATATGGGAATTTTCCCAAAAAAAAAAAAGCATTGGAATGTAAGGGTTTCACAAGATTATCCACTGTGAAAAATAGGCTTTTCATCATGCCAGATTGGCTAATTGTGCAATCATTATGTTTTTCTGCATGTAATTCTGTATTATAATGGCAATAAATCAAAAATTTCTCATTGAATTCATCTTTTGTACTTTGACACCAGAGCAAGACCACTAACGGGGGATTTTTTTGGCGACCATCTTGAAAAAATGGCCGCCATATTGATTTTTTGGGGGGGCTAGCACTTTTAGCTGATAACATGACTTACACAGAACATTATTGCCAAATTTCATGTTCGTATCATAATTTGCACTGTTTTTTTTTTTTTAGCAAAACCACAAAACAGGGACACGTCTGGCGGCCATCTTGAAAAAATGGCCGCCATATTGAATTTTTTTCGTGGCTAGCACTTTTTTCTGAAAAAGTGACCCATCAGCAACAATCGTGCCAAGTTTCATGCTTATATCACAAAGTGCACGATTTGGAGCAAAATCTGCCTTAACCTGCTCCACTATCAAATCACACAACAGCTCTTTCCCATTTTACATCTGTGTTACTTCCGTCTACAATGAAGTCAGGTGCATTCCTGCTACTGTACGTCATTTCACCGTCTGCTGTCTAAACAACGCAATTACAGCTGGGGAACATCCAACATTATACAGCCTGATGAGAATAATCGTGATTGTTTATTTCAGCAATTTGAAATCAACAAACTTTAATTACAATTATTCATCAAACAAGTCTCATTACATGCTGCACTCACACTTAACAGATTTACAGTGCCTTGCAAAAAGTATTCATCCCCTTGGTGTTTGTTCTGTTTTGTTGCATTAAAAGCTGGAATTAAAATGGATTTGGGGGGGTTAGCACCATTTGATTTACACATGTCGACCACTTTAAAGGTACGCTTTTTTTTAATGCGACAAACAATAATCAAGATGAAAAAACAGAAATCTGGAGTGCGCATAGGTATTCACCCCGTTTTTACATTAATCAGAGATGCAACAAAGACAACACTGAAGGAGCTGCAAAGATCTAGTCTGGCTAACGCGACTTGAAAGCTCTACGAGCTATTTGTCTGGCCAAGATATTAAGCCCAACCGTTTCCCAGAGCCCGTGGTTGACCCGCCTCCCTGAAATGCCCCAGTTTGCTACTGGTCGAAGCCAGAAAAGGCTGTGACGAAGCTTAAACCAATCACATCACTCTTCCCTCTGACGTATGTGACGCGACGGGGCTAACTGGTAGATTAAACTCTTACCGAAGCCGGTCGGGAGCAAGGCGAAAACGGCCTTCCTTTCAATAAATACCTCCAGGGCTGCTCTTTGCTCCGTTTTCAACGAGAACTTCCCGTTGAATGCTTTCAATACAGCATCTACCGCTGTGTCAAAGGCTTGCCGCTGCTCCATGTTCATGATGTGAATGAAGTGCTTCCGGCATAGATTCTGTAAACAATCTATGGCTTCCGGTCGCAGTTCTACTACGTCACTGCCTTGAACACGCCTCTACCCAGGGCCGTTGGAGATGCTCAAAGTTGATTGGTTCCAGATTTTTCGGGAGCTTGGAAGAGCTATAGATAGCTTGCCTGGCCAGACTAAGCTCGCAACAGGCCCTCGTGTTGCATCACGTTTAGGATGGGCAGGCCCAGGCTAGCAAAGATCCACAGCGGAGATGGGAGTATCTCCACAGAGTGGGGCTTTATGGAAGAGTGGCCAGAAAAAAAAAAAAAGCCATTGCTTTAAAAAAGATATTTAAATTTCTTTTTTTAAATTAGATTTTGTCCAGCAGCATGTGGCAGACTCCCCAAACACATGGAAGAAGATTCTCTGGTCAAATGAGACTAAAATTGAACTTTTTGGCCACCATGTGTGGCACAAACCCATCACCCTGAGAACACCATTCCTACAGTGAAGCATGGTGGTGGCAGCATCATGCTGTGGGGATGTTTTTCATCTGCAGGGACAGGAAAGCTGGTCGGCACTAAATAAATACGGGGCAACTCTGGAGGAAAACCTGTTCAAGTCAGCCAGAGGTTTGAGACTGGGATGAAGGTTCACGTTCCAGCAGGACAATGACCTGAAACATACTGCTAAAGCTACACTGGAGTGGTTTAAAGGGAAACATTTAAACGTGTTGGAATGGCCTAGTCAAAGCCCAGACCTCAATCCAATTGAGAATCTGTGGCATAACTTGAAGATTGCTGTACACCAACGCAACCCATCTAACTTGAAGGAGTTGGAGCAGTTTTGCCTTGACGAATGGGCAACAATCCCAGTAGCGAGATGTGCTAAGCTAATAGAGACCTATCCCAAGAGACTTGTAGCTGTAATTGCAGCAAAAGGTGGCTCTACAAAAAGTATTTACTTTTTTTTTTTTGGGTTGGGGATATACACACTTATGCACACTCCAGATTTCTGTTTTGTCATCTTATTGTTTGCATCAAAAAATAAAAAATTAATAATAATTTCACCTTTAAAGTGGTCAGCATGTTGTGTAAATCAAATGGTGCCAACACCCCAAAAAATCAATTTTAATTCCAGCTTGTAATGCAACAAAACAAGACAAACACCAAGGGGGATGAATACTTCTGCAAGGCACTGTAAATCTCAGCATGCTGCTCGTATTATTTTAGGCTGATTCATATACATTTGCTGATAAGGTTAATGAGAAGGAAGCGTAGCTTGCTAGTTAAGACTTAAGATGACCTTTTATAACACTTTGCTAAAACGCATAAGAAATTGTTAACTTTTTAAACCGGGTCCAAGATTTCATATCTTAAGGATGTGTGCTACTTTCTCGGTTTGCTGGTAAAGGGTCGTGCTAACCATTAACACCTCAACATGTCCGTTTGAAGAGAAGAAGTGAGAAAAGAAAGTATTAGTGGCTTACAGACCGTGTGAACCCAAGCTTACCCACATCCCACAACAATTTTACAGTCAAGTGTTTAGCTCAACACGCTGGCAAACATTCACAAACAAAAGCTAACCGACACTGCATGACTGTCAAAAATAAACAGATGGCTTATGGCATGGAACTTGGACCATAGAGACTACTTTTATGATTCTGGCTTTGGGCACGATATATAACTGATTATGCATGAATAACTATGAATAAAACTGGGAGTGAGAAAGGAGCAGGATAGTGTTAGTCCAGGGACAGGATTGAGAAACACTTCAACATCATTCGACGGCATGACGAAGCTTTCCATGGCTTCTGTTTATCGTTTTAAAGCCAGTGGAGGAAGAGGAAAAAAAAAAAAGATGCAAAATAGCTTCATTTATGGAACTTCCTCCTGCATGGTGTCTTATAAAAAACTTTTCTTGAGCCTCTTCCAGCAACTTCAAGGAAATGCTTCTCATAAAGGAAGTCAGCATATGCAACACGCACACAAACAAAGCAAAATACCTTTCGGTTCTCTGTTTCTGGTCAGCTTGTTGCTGGAAGGGAAATTCCTAGTTCTACCAGGTGACAGTTGTGGCTAGATTAACACTTCCTTATCAAACGTTAGCCAATTTTTAACTTCCTCTCGCACACTACGCAGACACAAAACTCAGGCTTCAACCACTAGTGCTTTCTATTGTGTCTTTAAAGCTGTGCTCAGTTAATAAAGTTTATTTCACATGCATCTCTACAGTACGTGTGTAGTACAGTAACGGTTTAAAGATTACAACACGGCACACTCACTGAAACGCATCACAAAAATACCCTGGGAGACGTGTCCAAACCAAAAAAAAAATAATAATAATAATAATAATAATAATTGCTTTGCTCTCTGACGTGACCTGCATGCGTGCGTGCGTGTATATATACACACACGTGCAAGTGTCACCTGAGTGGGGTGAACGGTAGCGGAAATCCTCCTTGGTGAGCAGCAGGAGGGCTTTACCGTTCATCTGGAAACTTCCGCTGGAGATGGGTCGGAGAGCGAACTCTCGCTCAGCCCAGCGCAGCCACTGAACGACATCCTCTCTGCTCCAGAACACAGGCTGCAGACCTGAACATGGTGACAGGACCACAGGAGACACAAACGTTTATTGACCTCCTATCAGCACACGTGCACACACACAAAAAAAAGGCTTGATTAATATGTGTAGATTGAAAAAAAAAAAAAAAAAGGAAACTTGCTACACAAGCAGACACGAAACGAGAGAGACTGAAACAGGTGAAATTGTGTAACTGTACATATAATTTACACGATATAGTAACTAAAAACAGTAGATAATACAAAGAGAATACATTTATTTTAACTTCATTTCACAAGCCCAGCAATTTCTGAACACCTTTTTTTTTTTTTATCCCTTATGCTGTATAAATGTTGATCCAATTTAAAAAAAAATATATATTCTTTATTTTCTAATGTAAATATAATTCATGTGCTTTTCTGCAAGAACTCGAATGATTGATGTGACCGAGGGAAGCAGCTTTTTGTTTTTATGTGCCAAAGATCAGTAACATGAATAAAATGGGCAATGGTTCAACGGTGGGCTCAGAGTTACTAAGCAACAGGTCAGGGGTTCACCACCAAGCTGCCACTGTTGGGGCCCTTGAGCAAGGCCCTTAACCCTTTCCGCTCGAGGGACTACCCTGTGCCCCGACCCCAGCTTCCCAACAAGCAGAGATATACAAAGAAAAGAATTACATGGTGCTCTAATGTATACAGAAACAAAAGGTTTCTTCTTCAGATTAAAAAATAAATAAATAAATGAATTAAAAACCACACAAGAATGCTCCGAGAGAATAAATATTCCCCACTGGCAACCAGCGCTCGAAACTAACGGTGTCCCGACGTCCCGGGGACCATAAAAAATGTCATCGGGACACAAAATTATCATATCTGGGACAATCCCGGGACAATGGAAAAAAAATAGATCTAGAAAAAAAGTTCTACATTAATATTATTTACAAAGCCGTAACACATACGTAGACATTCACCTAATTTGTCAATTTTAATTTTAAAACGTTAACAGGGAAAAATACATTAGTAGCTACACTTTCGATGCACCTGCATCCGTAGGCTACAGAGCAGCGCATTCTGTTCTAGAATCTTCGGCCGGAGTCCGCATTATATGGACTTGGAATAGAATTGCTACCGCACACGCTGCGCCGACTCTTGCCAGAACAAAAATGCTGAAGTGGTTGAAGCGGACCGACCGCGGGGAAGAAACTGAAAGCCCAGACATAACGTCTCCGGGACCTTCAGGATCCAAAGTGCCATCGCCTGGTCTGCAGGCAACGCTAGCAACTGAATGAACTTAATGAACACTGTTAGACACGTTATATAAAACAACAGGAATGATGTGGATGATATTGACGGAAGATACCGTTCAACAGAATAAGTGAGTTTTCTTGGTGTCTTTCTAGTTCAGAAAGTTTAGTCAGTCAGCAGCACAACTAGGCTCGGACCTGGCACTATGTTGATGTTGCTAACATTTGCACCCACGTTTCGGCAGCGAAAGTTCATAAAATGGATAACGGTAATGGATAATGGAAAGTTCATAAAAATGGATAACGGTAATGGTGAAAATTATAAGTTGGCCTTATAAGTGCCAGATATTCAAGGTATAAGTAGATGAAATGAACATAAAAGGGGTCTTATTTTCAACTAAAGTGTACTGCAGATGTAGGGAGTTGAAACATTTTCTGAATGAGCTAGTTGGCCCCTTTAAATAAACGGGTATCTATTCATACAGTGAGATCGCCAAAGTTTAATAAACTGAAAATGCAATAACTGTAATTTTGAAGTAGATGATGTATAGGACATGTGTCACTTGTGTCTTGTGACTTATTGTAAAAATGATATAAAGGGTTCAAAATCACATACTTACAAATATAATAGTAACTTCATATGATAATATTAACCACTGGTTATTTCAGAGAGGAAAAAAATGGGGACACTATTGCTTCCATTCGGGACAATACAACACAGAATTCGGGACCACTGGGGGACACAAAGAAAAAAAGTTAATTTCGAGCCCTGCTGGCAACTGTGCCATAACTCGTAAAATGCGACCGAATTGAACAAAATTGCAATATGCGCATTACCGACATATAAACAAAGAATCCTGTGAAATTCCTCCAAAGATTGAGAGAGAGGAGTTGATTTCAGAAGGGGAGTACCCTTCCTGGGATGGATGGGCGGACATCGCCATGACATAATCCCTCTTTGGGTCTTTCGACCAGCGGGGGATTAAAAAACACCCCACAAAAAAAAAAAAAAAAAAAACCACCCACCCACACATGGAATTTAACCACCTTTTATGATTTGACATACTTTTAAGTCAGTATCACATTATTATTTGCTTTTTATATAATATTTTCTTTGACACTGCTGTTACTTATTGTACTTACTGTTAATTATAAATTTGTAAATTATTTTGGGAGATTATTATTATGCAAATCCTGGCTTTTAAAACTGGGACACGAGGGAAGTGCATATTCAAATGGTTACTAAAAGTTACTGTAAACCATGCAGCACACCAGACAATGAGGTGCAGCTCCTTTATGCCACTTTTCCATCAGCCGAGATCCTCTTTTTTGTCTGGGGAATTTGTGCAGCTCCTTCCTTACCAATGAAGCTCCATTCGGTGTAGATCTTTTGAATATTTTGTTCCTTACTGACAGCAGGTAAACAAAACAACTCCCAGCTAATTACAGCTACAATCTGATTTGCAAGGCACAATAAAGGAGAACCTTCAATCACCGTTTATTATATTCCCGCAAATGGATATCTGAACCATCCACAGCAGTAACGATAATATAACTTATAATAACACGAGTAATAAATATCAACTTCATGCCTATTGGAAAGCAGACAGACAATCAGGCTATATGTAAATGTAACTAACGTTGCATGGGCTGCATGCATCAGAAAATCCCTCCATCTTTAAAGTGCTAGTCTTATGAAAATGACACCTTACAAAACTAGACATGTTAAATAGTTTGTCTACATTGTATTTTAATACGAGACCAGGAACATGTTCTATTTAGCTGGTAAAGTTTGGCTCTTTGAGTCCACCATTACACGAATGCGTTCCTGGCAAGTTATTGTTAATTCAGAGGAAGAAGTGACCTCATATGCGCAACGCTTGAAAGTTTGTGGCATTTCTGGCTTCATCTGCTTTGTAAAGTGAAGCACGTTTAACAATTACTTTTTTTTTTTAAATTAAAAATTATGAGTGATTCCACGCTTATGGGTACTGAAATGGGGACATGAACTTGTTTTTAAAAATTCACCTAAAACCATTTCTTTTTTTACCATCAGGTCACAAAACATGTAATCTTTAATGAATGATATGTTAAAAGATAACTTTAATTTTCTGAGATGTCATAAAAACATATTTATATGCCAAAGTCAAGCCTATGAGTTCCGAAATGATGTCTGTTACATTACTTCTGTTACGATTGTCCATCTCGCGTCTGTTACAAATTAATTACAATCTAGCTCTATACCATGTTAATCTTATTGAAAGAATGTGTATGTTTATTCTACTACACATGTTTATTAATTATATTTGCTAAAACATCACCTTCCTATGTTTCAAAAAGTAATTCTACATTGTTAAAATTGAGAATATATATGTCCACAACACTTCTGTTACGTTCTGACTTTGGCATATAAATATGTTTTTATTACATCTCAGAAAATTAAAGTTATCTTTTAACATATCATTCATTAAAGATTACACGTTTTGTGACCTGATGGTAAAAAAAGAAATGGTTTTAGGTGAATTTGTAAAAATAAAGTTCATGTCCCCATAAGCGTGGAATCACTCATATATATATATATATATATATATATATATATATATATATATATATATATATATATATATATATAAAAATGCCTCCTAAGGTGTGTCATTCAAGGCTGTTCAAGTGTAGCAGCTGATTTAAAAAAAAAAGCCGAGCTTAGATCCATGATAGCCCAAAGTCAGCAGGACACTTATGGAATAAATGGGTTCGATTTGTATGGACAAAGAGGTAACGTCAAGCCGACAGGATGGTTTGGTGTGTGCTCCATATATTTATGAGGCAAATTCACATAGAAGGATTTGCGCGACGTCTGGTATGCGGAGCAGTTCCTACCGTATGATCTGGAAACAGACGTCAGAAGCGCCATCCCAAAGAGCAGAGATCTCACCGCCGCACACTAATGGTCGAGCTTGTGTTTAGTCTGTTGCTTGAATTTATTAGTTGTCCTTAGTCAGATCAATAACGTTCTCAGGTAGTTTCTATGCGGCCAAATATAACACTTAGATAGACGACAGACAATTACTGATTTAAAAATCAAACATGCTTATTCACTCTGAGTCACTTCTTCATCCTTGTTGTCGTAAAGTTGTCGGTTTACAAAAGAAAGCAGTAGCGCTCATGACATCACACATGCAGCGCCGCTGACCAATAAATCGCTGCGATCTAATGGAGGACAAGCTTTAAGTGATTTTTGGAACAGAATTCTGACGTTTTTTAAAAAAATAAGAATTAAAAAAAAAAAAAAAAAAAAAACACCTTTGTCGAACAAATTTATCCATTGGTGAACCTTACAACCTATTTGAGCATATCACACACACAACCTGGGATTTTATGATCTCATTTTCGTAAGACTAGCACTTTAACAAGGTGTTTAAAGACCCACTGACAGTCATTTCGTATTAATTTTTAAACAAACAATATATGACTCCAAAGATAAATTCTGGTTTTAATTCTTGGTTTAACTGTCCGTTTTAAACATCAGAAGTAATTTTAAATTTCGCGCAGGGAGATTGACCTGGATATGAACTGGGCTCATTCAGAGATGCCGGAAGTGACGTCACATCAGTGTGTCGTTTTTGTTTACAAGTCACTATGTTGGTTCAGTTCTCACAAGTCTTGTGATATTGAGCTGTGGTTTTGTTGTGATTTCCTTGCGTGAAAAAGTTAAATGGCGTCTAACCGAAAAGGGATTATATGTGTGGCTTACAGGCCTCTGCATGCTCTTGCGACAAGGCTTTCGCAGATAGCTTTTCGCAGACAGTTGTAATTTATTGTTGAGCGGGGGAATAGGCGTGCGCGATGTTATTCACCGGCACAACGCAAGGGGGGCGAAGTCACTAGGAGTAGTTGGTGGGTGTGGTTAGTGGAGTGTTTATCCTCCGGTTACTTATAATGACTAGAACTTTTTTTTTTTTTTATAATGACTAGAACTGGAGTCGTATAGATGTACGTACTTCCTCAATCAACCACTCTTCATGCTGCTCCATCTTCGCTCATGTTTTTAAAAATGCCGGTCGTGAAAACAAAAACCGGGAAAGTAGGGAAGTGGAAGTGCGTGTACAGTGGGTAGAGTGGACCAATCAGAGCCCTCTTGTCTGCGAGGCTTCTGCGGTGGTCATAATTTTTGGGAGGTGCGCGCAGAGCGTCTGCGAAGGTGGGGGGGCTACGCAGACACTGTCTGCGACACTGTCTGCGAGGACTGGGTTGTCAGCATAAATTGGCCTTACGGGTGTTCTAACACCACGTCGGAAGGAGTGAAACTCCATTCCTTTCCTTGGAAAAAACACCCTGAAATAGCAAAAAAAAAAGTGGGAAAGAAACGTTTCCAAAACGCGTGCAAACTGGAAGTCAACAAAATGGTCACGTCTCTGTTCAGCACATTTCGAGGAGCACTGTTTCACTTTGTCGTCCAGAACTCGAAGAACGTTTGATCCAACTTATCCACTGGTGTTGGAGGAGTCAGCTGTGCCGACGTTGTTTGACAGGCCCGGGCCGAATCAATCTGTCAAAAGAGAAAAACAGATGACAGCAGACCCCCCGAAGGGGCGGTCAAAAAACGAAAGTCCGGTGGTGCCTTTGCCAAAAGAGAACGAGCCAGGGTACGTGGCTATGTGTTGTTATTCAATACATGTATGTTGTTTAAAATTTGTTGTAACGTCACAAATGCGTCTTATACCATTGCAGATTACTTATCAATAGGCCAAAGCAGCTAATACCAGTAATGTACAACAACTGAAAGGCCAATACCTTGTTTCATATATTTAGTTAGGATAATATACGTGTGGAGTGATAGATATAAGATGTCATCCGGCATGTTTTGAAAGTTTGTGAACCCTTTAGAGTTTGATATTTCTGCATAAATATGACCTAAACTTCTGGTAGCTACTGTATCTAACATGATCTAAACAGGAGCTTAGACATGATGTTTTTTGGAGTGGGACCAATAGTGTGACGTGACCAGGACCATATGTTTAAGACATTATGCTGTTTAAACAGAATCTTTAATAGACGTGAGGGCAAACAATCTCGATAGCTTCCCTGCTTCATGTTTTGTTTTCATGCAACCCAGAACGACATACACTGATGTGACGTCACTCGCCCTAGCGGCAAAAACGGGCAAATGGCTCATGGCGCTTGTAGAAGCCGGGGCAAAAAACACAAAATCGGCTCTGAAATTCTTGATTTTCTACAAAGACGACCCTTTATTCAAGTTGAGTTTTGGATATTTTATTTCAAAATACAGCAATAAAACAATAAATACACATATTACGTGGTGTAAAAAGTTGTGTCAGTGGGTCTTTAACTGCATGAGCTGAATTGGTGGAAAACTAGATCATTTCTAAATTCCTGTGATGTTTGGACTAACGTTTGCAAAATGTCTTTTTTTTTTTTTTTTTTTTTTACACACATACACTAGCAAAAATCCAACATCTGTAAAGTTTGCCTTTTAGGACACTATTGGAAGAGCATCATCTTGCTGCACGCTGAAATTGAACTTGATCTTGAACAGGAATACCTGAACACAATGTAGATACAGGTCAAGAGCTCGAGTTAAAATGGGGGAAATGTGACCTGTGTGACTGTGACAGGGTTGTTGGTACTAGAGTGCTGATCTCCTGAGATTCTCACACACAACAGTCTCTATTACAGAATGGCATAAAAAGGGGGAGGCGGGGCGGGACATCCAGTCCGTTCGGTGGGTGTAAACACCTTGTTGAGAGGAGAACGGCCTGACTGGTTCAAGTTGACAGGAAAGCTACGGCAACCCAAAAACAACCACTCGTTACAACCGTGGTGAGCAGAAAAGCATCTCGGAATGCCGAACATGTCCAACCTTAAGAAGTTTGGACCACGCCAGCAGAAGACTGCATCTCCTGAACAGGAATCTGAAGATACTGAATCTGGACAGTTCAAGATTATAAAAAGGCCAGGTGACACTTTTCCAATCTACGAGGTCCGACATGTTGCTTTTCTGCTCAGCGTGGTTGTAAATGGTGGTGTACACATATTGCATGTTTAAATGTGTTTAAGGAAGTAAAAGCAAATAAAAGGAACATTTCATAGAAGCATTTTCAAAATGTAAATTGGTGAAAATGTTGGCACAGCAAGCACACAAGTCAGCTGTCACCACTTCAAAGAATAACAACACACGATTCAGCTGTCACACCACGAGTTGGAAAGTCCTGCACTTCCATATCACTTATACCATGAAGGCTTGTTGGGGGTTCCCCCCACCCCTGCCCATATTTTTTTTTTTTTTAGTAAAACAGGGAAACATCTGCTCTGGAAAAAATAAAACATCTGCACTAATGCATCACCCAGTATTCCAAAGACGGACAGCTACTGAAAGTCGAGAAATTCTGCTACATACCTCAAGTATCTTGTATTTTATTTTTCAACGGTACGCAACTATGCATAACTATCCGAAACAGGTCACTCCCTAAGATTTACCCGATCTTATTACGGTCTTTGGGACTGCTGTCTAAGACAGTTTTGCATGTGTAGCTGTTTCTACATCAACCGGTTTTGCTAGTTAACATTTTAACCACAAACAGAACTTTAGGCCTTTTCCACCTTTACTGCACTCTTTACAAAGTCTATGTTAAAGCTTTAACTCTGATGAAAAGGATTTTAAATTTTTTTCCCCCCTTCAACTTAGGTTATCCATGAAATGGAGCAATTAACATATTTTGGATGTGCTGCTTGCCGTTATTACAGCTGAGACAGAAGCATATGTACAAGTGACTGAACTTCGGAGTCTACAATAACCGTTTTGCACAACATCGCAGTACGCCAAATAGATCACATCTCAACTACAGCTCTCGGACTCAAGAGCCTTGTTGCTGTGCAAGACCAAAAACAGTAAAAGCTTGAGCACAGGCATGAAGGAACATTGATGTCAGAATGACCACAGCAACGTCTCAAGCACATATTATGCAGTACTTGACTGGAGTGTGTGTTCGAGCGCATACCGTATAGAGTGTCTCCAGACACAGAGCGACAAAATCACGGGTCATGCGGGTAGGTTAAATTTGTCAGTGCATCTGCACACAGCCTCCGGAGAGACAGTTAACCACAGGAGGAAGGAGAAGAGAACCCATTCTTAACTTCCCACAACACACTTGAACAGGAAGCCCTGCCTCCTCTTCCCCTGCCCCAGAACAAACCTCCACCATGCAGGCTCTGTTTTGAAACAGGAAGCCCCCTGCAGTAAAGCCGGGTGACGCAGACAGCTTTATCAACAGTCAGCAGCAAGAGGGAGAAGACATGAACAGACAGGAATAAAGAAAAAGATGGAGCGAGCACTGCACTAAGACACACAAACTCCAGAAGAAACCATGCTTTTTAAAAAAAAAAAAAAAAATTTCTTGTCTCGTTGTGGTCACAAATGACACCAAAAGCTCAAGCCCCGGCTCTTTAACCCACCAAGGCAGCTACGTGGGCATCTAATCTGGTCTCATGGCATTGCTCTTGCTGTGTGGAATCATGGGAGCTCCGGAAACAGCGCCTTTTTGACTTGTGTTGCCCGGGCAACCTGCAGGCACCAAGGATGAATGGAGGAGATGAGATCACCACTATCTAGTTTCACTGTTGCTCTCGCAACTCCTACTCATACCCACAATTCAGGCATCACACTGCGTGACACGCGTACACACTTACCCTTGCATTTTCTGCGCATGGACCCTTTTCAAATACAAAAAAAAAAAAAATGAACCAGCTATTACTGTTGATTTCCATCAACAAGAAATGAGCCAAAAAAAAAAAGCGCATAAAGGGCACATTTCAATACACATGTAGAAATCAACCAAAACAATAACAAACATCCCGCCTTTTAATATACACCTTTCCGGCTGTTGGCATTAGTGATAAATGAATGGCTGTGAACTGATCAGACATGTTGATGCTGGACTCAAATGACGCAAAGGTATGCTTACAATTCGATTTATGAATGAACGTCTTAAACCGACTCGTCTCATTATAACCGCAAGTTACGCAGGACACTTGAGAAATACTGGAGCCATGTGTTGTGCTTGGCAGGCTGTGTGCCGAGTGACCGCTCTGTATCGAGCGTTTTCCTTTTTCCTTCTCCCCCCCCTCCTTCATATCCTGCAATGACTGGGTGCTTCAAGTCAATAAGGGGTTAATGCTGATGAATCATGATCACTCCCTTTCTGGTAAAGCCGTCCTCTTCAGGAAACATGCAAGAATCACGTAGGTTATGAATCTGATATTTTACAACGTGGGATCAGTACAACATGCTGGATCTGCATTGCTGAACTGAAACACAACTTGGACGGATGCACTTTTGAAAGAATCATTCAAACCTATTGTCCCATTCAGTGATTTGAATTGACATTATTATAATAATAAAGCACCAATGAGTCTTCTTCGCAATAAACACAATGCATTATTACAAAATCATTTGTATTATAACCTGTGTATAAATAACGTGGAAATGTTCTTACCATCAACGATTATTCATAGAAATGTCTGTTCTTGTTCATGTTCCTTAGGATCGTGCACTGTCTGAAGCTACTGGAAGCACAGATCCTTTCATAAATATTTAATAATATTGGCTGGCGTTGAGTGGTATATATCAGATATATTCCATTCAGCTAGCATGATACTGAACGAGTCGAAGATGAATATCTGATATACTGCTAAAAAGCCATTATTATTATTCACACTTTTCCAGTTTTTCAATGTCCATTGGTATGTTTTTCTCTTGTAAATCAGAGGGGAACTGTCAGGGCCTTCGAGGTCTTCAGAGAGGACAAACATATCAGCATTTCAAAAAGTTATATTTAATTAACTTCATTATTTAATTGTAATTAATCTCTTAATTCACCTTCATTTTCTATCAAATGTGCTTCAGAAATGAAGGGGTTACTGTCCTGAAAACATTAAAATCGAGTTATCCAATGAGACGTGCGTGTTTGTCGTCTCAAAGCTGAGAAGAGTTTAGAGCTGCTCACTCATTGGTTAAGACTTCATTGCCGGGACACAAGGCCATGGCAGTGCATGTTTATATAGGAAGTGGCAGATGAATTAACCAATCAGATTGATTTATAGTGTGAGGAACCAAAATTTGATCACTCTTGATGTGAGCTTAACCACGAGTCGTTCATCAGTAGTGTTACCAAATGCTAATAAAGCGGTAAAGCCAGTGCTATCGAGAGCAAGTAGCACAGGATAATGACCGAGAAACTAAGATTTCTGTCTCCAGACTCTTCTTCTACGCAGCTCGCCACAATATTTTTTCACTCAGATTTAAGTATTCATTTCCCTCTGTAATTTACTGAGTTACTTTTAAAATCAACATCGACAGCTACACACAATAGTGCGACTTGGCAGCCTGCCGCTAATCCCTTACAAAATCCTTTGCCCTGTTTATTTTTTTTGGTGTCTGGCTAAGTTTTGGCTGAGCTCAAGTCCCAGCTCTAATAAGAACAGTTCACCACTGCTTGTAAATATGCATGAAGAATACCTAATGAAGTTTTGGTCACCTTTTGGGTGTTTAACAAGTCCCTCTCTTTCCCGGCAAACAAAAATTCTTGTGCGCATGCGCGGCAGAAAACTCTTTGGATATTTGCATCAGCTCCGATGTGTGACGTCATGTTTTGACAACTGTGCAATATCGTAAACCATATTGCACGCTCATTCTCCATTGGGTAGAGTGACATAATACACATAGGATAAGCAATATGCTAACACTATTGCATTCTATCAAACCAGATGAATGAAACCCACTAGAAGGGAATAGAACACATTTTTATCCCATCGAAAAAGTGTCCTTTATGTATAATAGTTCCCGATATTTCACCCTGATGTCACTCCCAGTGTTTTCCTGTGGACTAGACGCATGTTGTCAAAATGGTGAACCGGTTCACTCACCTCACTCACTATCCAGTTTAACGTCACGTAAAACACCACCAGTGTGTTGGACACTGCATGGCAAGTCCGTAATTCCTTCTTCCAGAAGTCCCTGCCTAAAGCATCTTTGGGTGTAAGGCACCACTTCTTGAGGTCCTGGTTGACCAGCTTACACCAGGTCTTGCAGGGGCAGCCCTTTTCCTTGATCCATCCATCTGCTGGGACATGACCCTTCCAATACAAGAGGTGGTCCAACAGACATGGCCAAACCACTGTAGGTGCTTATATCGAAGGTCAGCATCAAGCTCCACTAGGCCAAAGTTTGTGACGAAGACAGCTAGAGCTGGCCACATCAGGCTTCACACCACACCTCCATCTCAGCATTGCTCTCTTGTTCCTCTCCAGGTGCTTCATGTCCACGCTACTCAGAGGCCAACTCTCACTAGCGTACAGCATAGCACTCCTTACGCAGCAGCTGTAGATGCGGCCACGAGTATGGAAAGCAAAACTCCAGCATGACTAGAGGGGGAGCAATTCTCTGAACTTTGCCCAGCCTGCTCTGGTTCTCATGATCGTGGCTAGCTCACATCCTCCACCAGGGCATAAGGTGTCCCCAAGGTAACAAAGAGTCAACTGCATCTAGGACATGTTCACCAACAGGAACCTGGTTACAAAGCCTGGCATCAATTGGACAGGCAAGACCAAGACATCTGCTGCACCTTAAGGATGGGTCTGCAGAGAGTCTGCCACAGATGCTGGTACACTTCTTGTGCACCCAGTGTTGACAACCATTACAGAAGATAGAGTTGCTGCCTACGCCTTTCCTGCAGACAGCACATGGGTATTAACCAGAGCCCCTTAAGGTGTTAAAGTTTGGACCAGATATCAACACTGGTTTTGGCCATATTCACACAGTCTTTTAAACTCCATGCCATTCTTCCACAGCAGAACCTTCTCGAGCTCCTCTAGTATCTCAGCTATGATTACAAGATCATCCGTATATAGAAGTTCCCAGGGAGCACCAGAGGCAAAGTCACTTGACAAAGCTTCAAGTACGATAACCGAGGACTCAGCACTGAGCCTTGGTGAACACCAACTTTCACCCTGAAGTCATCACTAAAGGAGTTGCTGATCCTGACTCTGCTCTTAGCATTGGCATACATCACCTGGACTGTTCTCACCATCCACTGTGGAGCTCCCACATGCCTCAAGGCCCACCACAGAGCTTCACGGGGCACACAATCAAGGCCTTTTCAAGGTCAACAAAAGCAAAGTACAAACTCCTCTCCTTAGCCAAATACTTTTCCTGCAGCTGTTTCACAGGGAAGTCATCACTAGTTCCTCTGCCTGTTACAAAGCCAAACTGCATTTCATTTATGTCCACAATGCCATACAACACTTTCTCCGGCACCCTTTCAAAGCCTTTTAGGCAGTGCTCCATTAGCTTCAAGTCCCAGTAGTTTCAAGTCCATGGCGTCACCCTTGCCCTTAAACAAGTTTGACGTAACATCTCTCAGTAGGGGGCGGCACGGTGGTGTAGTGGTTAGCGCTGTCGCCTCACAGCAAGAAGGTCCGGGTTCGAGCCCCGTGGCCGGCGAGGGCCTTTCTGTGCGGAGTTTGCATGTTCTCCCCGTGTCCGCGTGGGTTTCCTCCGGGTGCTCCAGTTTCCCCCACAGTCCAAACTGGTGACTCTAAATTGACCGTAGGCATGAATGTGAATGGTTGTCTGTGTATGTGTCAGCCCTGTGATGACCTGGCGACTTGTCCAGGGTGTACCCCACCTTTCGCCCGTAGTCAGCTGGGATAGGCTCCAGCTTGCCTGCGACCCTGTAGAACAGGATAAAGCGGCTAGAGATAATGAGATGAGATGTCTCTCAGTCCACAGGTATTTTCTCCTCAGCAACTATGGCATTCGCAAGCCTGGTGACAAGGGGACAGATGTCATCAACGGAAGCTTTGAACATTTCAGCAACACCACCAGATGGGCCAGGAGACTTACCGGGCCTCATCTTGTTTATAACCTCTGCAACCATTTCACCAGTCATGAATATAGGGGGACCGGCAACAAGCTCAGCAGGGCGCCAAGGGAACTCAATGTTGAGAAGACGTTCATAGTGCTCACTCCATGCCCTTTTTTGTCATCACTGCTGAGAGAGATTGCCCTGATCATCTTTAATGCAACCATCACCCACGATGTCCTGGTGCTCCTTTTTCAGTTCAAAATTAAAACCCTTGATTAACTTGTGTATTTTTTTGTGTCTGTGTCCATATAACACAAAGAACATTACACAGTAGTGTGAAGATATCAAGTTTCTCTTCATGTTCCTTTCACTCACTCATATGTTCACCACTCAAAGATAAACTTCATATCTTCGTACCACCATGTTATATCCTCAGACTATATATAAAATCTCTTTAGGAACTTCTGGTCTATAATCACAAAAATAAACCTGTCTGAAGCAGGATCTGACCAATCACACACAAAACTATACACGGCAGGTCAAATGTTTTTGAACACCAAATTCATGTTTAATGCCATTGATTTATAAAAAAAAAAAAAAAGTTACGTACCATAGGTTAACTTTTACAACTGGTCATGTTCATAGCTTAAGTTTTGCTTTGCAAAAGTATTCATCCCCTCGGTGTGTTGTGGGTTCCCCCCCCTTCCTGTTTGCTGCATTCCATCCAGGAATTAAAATAAATTTTATGTAATGAACCCAATATTTATAAAAATCTCCACACGGTCCAAAGTGTTGAAGTGGAATCAAGAAAGGACTGGAAAAAAGGGAAGAAAAAAAAAAACACCCCTGAAAAACAATGATATATTTCATTCAACCCCTGCCATGAAATCCCTAAACAAGATGTGGTCCGACAAAGTAACTCTAGAAGATATAATTAGTGGGTTGATTGCACTCAAATGGACTTTAGTGTCAAATGATTGGTCACGTGATGTCAGTATAAATGCACCTGCTCTGACACCCCCCACCCAAGTCTGCAACACCTCCAAGCAAGTAACATGACCAAGGAGCACTCCAAACAGAAGTATAGATCAGGGTTGGGTTACACACACCACCATTAAGTCCAAGGGTGTGAAAACTTTTGCAAAGCACTGTAAATATGGTGTGATCATGTTTCAATACACAGTCGTAAAACATTTCATGACACCTTTTCCTCAGTTCAATTTTCAAGTATTTAAAATGAGGCAATTGAAACAAACGTGCCAAAACTTTAGGGTGTTCAAAAAAATTGGCACTCTACCTCAACACCTAACAGATTTACGTTGCCGTTTCTATTTCAATTATTTATTTATTATGGCCTTATTTGTATATTGTCTACATTTTGGGTAAAAAGAACCTGGCGTTCTTAAGCTTAACCTTAATCAGGGGATCGGTTTTGATCACGTGTTCAGGTTAAGGTGAAAGCAGGAGGGAAAGCTTTTGAAGCATATGGCATATCGGACAGCTTTATATCTTTTTAAAGCACATCCCCAGCCAGTTTTTTGTTTTTGGAGGAATGTAACTGTCTATCCTTCTGTCTCTCCGTCTTCCTCTCAAACATGTGGAGTTGGTTTTGAGCAGGAAGAGGCTGCATTCGTTTTCTGACCGTTGGCATGTGCGAACAGTTTCCCTTTCACAGTGAGGGGGAGGAGGGGAAAAGAAAAAAAAAAAGGCAGTGCTTGGTCAGGAAGCACAGTCTGCCCACTCAGGAAATTCCTGAGGATGAGAGCAGCTTCCAGGCACAGGAAATTTCCCCTTTCAAAAGAGTGTGTGTTCACATAAACACACACAGACATGTACATGCACGATTCTCTAAATCAGTGGTTCTCAAACTGACGGCCGGAGACAGACAAAAAAAGGGCTGTAAAGCCTAACCAGTGGGTCTGCCTTTTGTTTTGTTTTTTTTTCCTCTCGTCTTACAGTGGTGGAAACGTCCACACACTTATCAAAATTATACTTATAACCGAGTTATCGTACTTATCCTATTAGACTAATGTCTTAACTTGGAGTTTAATCCAAAACCTCAAAAATAAGTAGGCCTACAAAAAGAGTCAACTTGGCCTGAATGTCTCATGTCAAAGGAAAATTCAAAGGGGGGGGGGGGGGGGGGGGGGGGATGACAACACACCCCTGTATGTCTGGAATAAAATATTGGGAATGTTACTGTACAAATTTAAATAATGCTGCTCACAAAAATCCATACTGAAGGTCTGCAGAATTTTATAAAATCACTGTTAAAGTGCATATTTACCAGCTCTGAGCCTCTCCACCCACTGCTTAATTCTCAAAAAAAAAAAAAGCATTTCAGACCCCCGCTCAAGGGTGGAGCTTGGGGAAGATGGGCTGCCCACTTCTGATTTGAGGGCATTAACTTTTTTTTTTTTTAATTTAAAAAATAATTCATGATGGAGAAGTACCAAACAGTTGACTCTACATCAGCATCAGCCTTGAAAGGTTCAGGATGATTATGGCCCGGTCCCACAATACCGATAACTATAAATAAATGGGTCCCCTGTAGTTCATGTGGTCGGTGCTCACACCAGACTGATCGTGATACCTAGAACCCAGGTCTGGGTTTATCCAGATCAGCAAGATTGCTTCTGGAGCCATTTTTCCAGGCCTGAACTGGTCCGATGTTTTATCGGATCAGATCCGGTAATTGTTTACATGTGACGTTGTCGGAGCACGTGCTGTTTTGTACATCCTTGTTGTATTATAAAAGGTCACAGAATACAAAAGTGTAATAAAAAAAGCACGGATCTTTTATTCATGTATGTGATTCTGTTAAATCTCAATAGTAAATTAATAAACGTAAATGCAAGCAAGATATTTTAATTATGAACTTTGGCAGTTGCATGCATTTATTTCCCTGAGTGTCAGGACCAACCGATATATACCCTGTCCACACTAGGGGTTTTGTACAGATACGAAACTACTTTCGTACCGCAACACCTGTCCACACTAGCAACTATACTGGTACTGTAGCGGTATAACTATCGGTACGAAACCCACAAATGTATGGGTTTCGTACCGGTACAGTAGCGCTTCGCTGTAATGTGGACAGATGAAGCGGCTCTGTATTGATACAAATATAATGCGCATGCGCAAAGTCACACACCTCAATCGATGTCTTCGCTGAATAAAATAGTGAAGAACGGAGATTCGTTTGTTTCTTTCTCAACTGCCTCGCACGTTTTATACGATTCGACTGAATAAATGACCACCAGAAATACAGACTGTACATTGACAACAAAAAGCACACACACGCTGTTTCATCCGTACGGAAGCCGAAAGAGGCCCTTCATATAATCCTTTTTTTTTTCCATTCACCTTGTTATCCCGAGATAACGACATAATTAATTCAGGATCTCGAGAAAACACCACAACTAATTCGAGATCTCGAGAAAAACAAACAATTATTTCATGATCTCGAGTAAACAGCTGAGAAATGGTTCATTCAGGTGCGCCAAGAGACTTGTGATATGCGACTTTGGGGCTATTTCTCATTCTGTATAGACGCAACTTTGGTCATTAGAATGTCTGGAATAACCGATCACCTAATAAGGCAATATTTTGATCAGGGGTTGACACGGAGAGATTGCATTAAGTCTTTTAATAAGGGATAATTTCAAAATTAGTCCGCGGCACCTCCGCAGAAGACTGGCCCGGCTTCGTCTCTACCGACGGAGATACAGTGATCCAGCTGAGATCATGAAATAATTTTGTTTTCTTGAGATCTCGAAATAACGGATGCCATATATTCTAGGAAGGAAGTTACTCGGTAACCACGGAAACATTTCGGGCACGCGCATTTCAACTACCGTGAAAGAAAACTGCAAACATTTCTCGCTAGTGTGGACAGATGCACTAAACCGTACCGGTATACTTTGTATCGATACAGTTATACCACTTTCGTACCGGTATAAGTGTGAACACAGCAATAGTTGGGATTATAGGTGTGGTGTTTCTGCTCCAGACTGGAACTACATTCAGGTATAGGTACAGTCTGGGTGAGATTTGCTGGGGGGGATGGTGGGGATCATATCCCCCTCTGGTTTTTATCTCTGCTGAAAAAAAATCCTCGGGGACAACCCCGTCAATAAAACAAACAAGCCAAAAAAAAAAAAAAGTTGACATGACAGGCATGTTGTGACACAGTTTTCTATGGTCTACATTGCACTCACTTTCAAAATGACCTGAAGTGGCAGCTTCGATGTTCACGAACGTCCCCAGCAAATAGATACATTGTAGATAATAACAATATCTTTGCGTTCTATGCAGGGATGCAAACAGCGCGCCTTTTGGCGGATGCCGCCTTTTTCACAGCCGATTTTTTTTTTTTTTGGGGGGGGGGGGGGGGGGGGCGTTGGAGTGTCTGATTATAATTTCAAAGTAAATTCTGTATTAAAATTACTAAATAAGCAAATCCGTTACAGTCCATGAAACAGGAAGTATAAGGATGAGAAAAAAAACAGTTTAAATCGGAAAGCTACGCACAACGTGAACTGCGCCAACAGAGCAAACTGTTCATTTAATATTCATGTATTTTAGTGATTTTCGAGTCACTGTCCATTTAATCCGGAGGGAGAGAAACATCACAGCAACGCGACAAGCAATGCGAACTTTGTGTTAGTGTTCGTGTATTTAGTCAGAGAGATAGGAAGATGAATTTACCATCTCTGGTTTAGTGTTCGTTTTCATTTAGTGTTATTCATCTGATATCATCGGATGTTATTGAGCTGTTAGCCTACTGTTACCTTAATTTTGTGACGTTTCATGATTTAAAAAAAAAAACCATCCCCCCTTCTGGTTTTTTGACAAATCGCACCCTGGGTACAGTCATAGTTGGAGTTACAGGTATAATTAAAATCGGTGTTGTGGGACTGGGCCCTTAACCAAGAGATGGTGTTTTGAGCCATTTTTCCAAGCCAAAAACTTTACCATCTTTATATATTTAAAAAAAAAAAAAAAAAAAAGCTTAATAAATTATAAAAAAAAAAATAATAATAATAATAATAATTGGGAAAATGACCATTTTTACACCAGCATTGATGCATTTAATCACACTATGGTTGCATTAATTATTTTACAGTTCAACACACATTTAGCATGCAGTACCTCTTTTCGGGGACTCTGGCCACAGAAGGGTTGATCTACATGATCATTACAGCCCATCAATTGCTCCTCAATCCTGTGAAGTTTAACTTCCTGCACTTGTGAATTGTATTCGGTTTAATCCAGAGCACTTTCTCTTTACGGTTAAATAATGGTAAACTATTTTCGGTCAGTCGATACATCCTCCTGCTTTCTGATCCCTCACCAAACTGGTTCATTTAGATTTCGACTCTGATGGAGCTATTCGATTCAGCACACTACGCATCATCACTGAGCATTATTATAATGTCTACAGTGAACGTCAAGTAGCGTACAGTCTGTTCTGATACTCAGCCAATCCCCCCCTCCCCTCCCCTCCCCTCGGCATTGCATAATTCCATTCAGAAGCAATTAAAACCCATTCAGTCTACAGCCAACTTATGAACTGTGATTAGGTATTAACAGCCTTGTTTAATCTATGGACCGTTACATAATTAAAGTAGTCGTCGTCAGACTTTCCTCATGCTCTTGCCCACTCGTAATAAATCAAATCAATCACTCGCAATACTCAAATGCATTATTAATCAGCAGCTTCCAAGCAGCAGCAGTGACTATTCTGTAAACAGCATTGTACCTGGAAACCAGATCTCTTCATTCACCTAATGTGTGACTCATGATCTAAAGTGAAGCCAAAAAGAAAGAAAGGCAAGAGAAAGAAGAGGAAAGAAAAAAAAACAACACAGACGAGACGGTGTGTGTTTGGTCTTTTTGACATGGTGTCATCTGAAACAGGAAGTGAGTTTGTAGTAATACTTGGTTTATTGAAGCAGGAACACACACACCCCAGTGACACTAAAGCGCTGTCTTAAGTCTAATCTAGACCAATTCACAGTGAAGCCAATGTGCACACACAGAGAGAGAGAGAGAGAGAGAGAGAGAGAGAGAGCAAGCAGGAGGGGTTAAGTGTGAGTGGCATTCTTTCAGGGTGAAGAACACACTGCTCCTCTCCTCTCATCTAATCCACTTCCTCTCCAGGAAGCCAAGAAGGCTGACTTCTGCCCACTCTGCAATTTCCTTTTTCTTTCTATCTCCCCCCCCCCTTCCTTCCTCTCCTTCCTGCCTTGCGCATTCCTCATGACTCCTGGATTAATGAGAGTTCACTCACTCACTCACTCTCTCTCTCTCTCTCTCACACACACACACACACGTTTACATTAAAACCAGAATGTACCACAAATTTAACAGGTTCGAATACAGACGTTTCAAGACAAACAAGAGCCTGACGCAGTCACGTTGTTGCATTTCATTCAAATCTGGAGATCACCAAACATCACACGCGCGTTAATCCGCAACACGTTTGATATGGTTTCAGATCAGGCTCGTGAAGAAGCCTTGCTGAGAAAGAGAAAGAGACCATTCCATCAGTGTCAGGAAGAGAGAGATGGCCTAGAGCCAGCAGCACTTCTCCACAGTTCGTCTCACCCCCCCCCACCCACCCACCCACTTCCTTCCCCACCACCCTAAGCTTTTTCTCTCCTTCTCACCATCTTTCACTCTCCAGGTAAAGTGTCAAGGCAACATTCAATGAAGCAGAGATGCATCATCTAAATTTAAATAAATTTTTTTTTAAAAATGCGAAACGTTTCGGTGCCACTCAGACACCATTATCAAGCAGGTGTTCATAAGCCAAGTTAATGTCAAAACGAATAAAAATAGATTAGCGTCATGCTAAAACAAAAAGCCTGGCCTGTAAGGAGTCCGACTGCACGTTGAGAGTTGGTCTTCTTTCTCGAATGTAGAGCATTTCATACAACAAGCGGTCGAATTTACTCGGACACTAAGACAACGAAAGCTCTTATTAATATCTTTAGATGCAACCCCGTGTGCCACCCTACAGTGTTTACGGATGCTTGAAGACACCTTTATGCTCTTCGACATGCTCATGCAAGCGTCTACAGGTGTAACCGATATAACGCTCATCACATGAGTCACATTTGAAACTATACACCACCTGTTGCTGATTTAGAACCGGTGGTTTTTCCTCTTGCAGCTTTAGCACATCGTTGAGTTTGCGGCTCATAAATACCGGTGGAGTTCTAATGTTTATCTTATTACCCAGATCAGTGGTGTGCACAGACATTTTGGGGGGGCAAGTGCTCTGGGGGGAAAAAAGGGCACTTTTTTGTGCATGTGGAACACCTTATTATAAAAGTCTGAGATTTAACCCTCCTCTTGTGTTCATAATCATATCAAAGTTTTGGGTATTTTTCTGTAGTTCCATCTTTAAAAAGGCTGATTGATAAAGTCTGATCTTCCCGTCACTGACTTGAGTCTCAAGACTGTTTATTCACAGATTTCCGTGAGATCATCTTAAAATTTGTAATGAAATATACACACTCAATGGGCTCAACGGAGCTCTCCTTTATTTGCATAACGGCGTGCATACTAGCATAACGTGATATTCTTAATCATGTTATAAAAACAGGTCGGAATTGATGGAGAGTGGGGTTGCCTCAATGGTTTAGGCTACATTTAAAAATGTTGTTCAGTTTGTTTCTCCATATGGAAAGGGAGCAAATAAGCTGGCAAAGGCTGCCATGTGCAGTTGTTTCTGTATGCGACGGGCTACTTCACGACAAAATAATTACAGCTTGGGCTTAGAGGGCAAACAATACATTTTCACTCGATTCACGTGTTACCTGGCTGGTGGGGCAGGGGAAGAGCTGACTGACTGCCCGATGTGTTGTCTGCGCTACGACAAGGCCGTGGCTTCCAGGACGCTATGCTGCTGCAACCTCACATTGAATGCACTGCACGCTTGTTCACGTGACTCAGCAAGAGAGACAGAGGTCCGGTGTGCGCGCGCGCGCGGAGGGGGCACACATCGGGACATTATTTTCACACACGCTTTTAATGCCGCGGCTTTTCTAAAAGATCATGTCGACATTGGCCTCAGTAAACTGTTTTTAAAAAAAAAAAAAAAAAAAAAGGGCTCTTTTTTGGACAGAGGGCAGAGGGGCAGTAGCCTGGGCCCGCCCATCCTAAGCGTGACGCAACACGAGGGCCTGTTGCGAGCTTAGTCTGGCCAGGCAGGCTATCTACAGCTCTTCCAAGCTTCTGAAAAATCGGGAACCAATCAACTTTGAGCATCTCCAACGGCCCTGGGTAGAGGCGTGTTCAAGGCAGTGACATAGTAGAACTGCGACCGGAAGCCATAGATTGTTTACAGAATCTATGCTGGAAGTGCTTCATTCACTAGAAACATTACGAACATGGAGCAAGTTCTCATTGAAAACGGAGCAAAGAGCAGCCCTGGAGGTATTTATTGAAAGGAAGGACGTTTTCGCCTTGCTCCCGACCGGCTTCGGTAAGAGTTTAATCTACCAGTTAGCCCCGTCGCGTCACATACGTCAGAGGGAAGAGTGATGTGATTGGTTTAAGCTTCGTCACAGCCTTTTCTGGCTTCGACCAGCAGCAAACTGAGGCATTTCAGGGAGGCGGGTCAACCACGGGCTCTGGGAAACGGTTGGGCTTAATATCTTGGCCAGACCAATAGCTCGTAGAGCTTTGCAGTCGCGTTAGCCAGACTAGAGGGGCAGGTGCTTGAGCACCACCTCGTGTCTATCTGTGCACGCCACTGACCCAGATCTTGTAACCTCCTTCTGACGATGTTAGCTGAACATTGGTCCTTGAATGGTACATCTTACAGGCCAAACTTTTTGTTTAACATCACGCTAATCTATTTTTATGCGTTTCGACATTGACTTAGCTTAGGAACGCTCGCTTGATAATGGTGTCCAGGCGGCACTTAAACACCGTGCTCTTTTCCTTAAGTTAAGACACGTTTTTTTCTAGATCTTCACTTAACAACAACCACCTATCTTTACATTATGGCAGCATCAAATACTTAAGCAAACGTTCATAAACAGAAAAATACATGTGCATATCATTTAAAAATACATGAGTATTGTTCTAAAAGGGTTTTTTTTTTTTTTTGGCCAAGTTTGCATAAACCATGCTGTAAGGCCATTCCAGAGAAACAAACGTATAGAACAAACAAACCCTCAGAGTCTCAGTGTTTAAATTATACTTCATATAGACCATAGCCCCTTTTCACATACCGTACGAAATCCGTTAAGGTAGGAGGTAAAAACACTACGGAAGAGAGAACAGAAATCTTACAGCGATTGTGTATTCCCACCTGACCGGATTTATTGGAATGCTACGGCGCACCAAAAAACACGCGAGACTGGATATGCTGTATAATTCACGAGGCAGCAAGTCTACAGCTGGGAAAAGCCCAAGCTGAGACATTAGCTAGTTAGCAACATGGCACGAGTCGAGCTGCATCACGTCTCTGTTGAGCAAGAGAATTCTCTTCCTGTTTCTGAACATGTATTTTGTTCAAGTAAAGGCTATTTAACATTTTTTGCTTATACAGTGGGACCGTTGTATTCACTGACACGTTCAAGCATACAAGCATGACCCCACAAACTACACACCCTGCCACGTCAACCACACACACCTGCTTTCACTTTGGGCACTTAACATAATAATAAAAAACTTTATTTGCCAGGTATGTGAACACACGAGGAATTTGACTCCGGTTTCACTTAGCTCTCTTAGTACAAACATAAAAAGCATAGACAAAAACAAAAAGCTATGTACATGTAGAAGGGTAAAGATATGTATAGACAGCATAGCGCAAGGATGAATTAGTAAATATACAGTGTGCACAGAATGACTGTATGAGTGTGCAGATATCTCATCTCATTATCTGTAGCCGCTTTATCCTGTTCTACAGGGTCGCAGGCAAGCTGGAGCCTATCCCAGCTGACTACGGGCGAAAGGCGGGGTACACCCTGGACAAGTCGCCAGGTCATCACAGGGCTGACACATAGACACAGACAACCATTCACACCCACATTCACACCTACGGTCAATTTAGAGTCACCAGTTAACCTAACCTGCATGTCTTTGGACTGTGGGGGAAACCGGAGCACCCGGAGGAAACCCACACGGACACGGGGAGAACATGCAAACTCCGCACAGAAAGGCCCTCGCCAGCCACGGGGCTCGAACCTGGACCTTCTTGCTGTGAGGCGACAGCGCTAACCACTACACCACCGTGCCGCCCCAGTGTGCAGATATTTCACAGATATTTTACTTGCTTTATTTAAACCCCAGCTTCTGTTAGTTGGTCTTGCGTTTGTTTTTATTTCCCATGCTGATGCGCATCGTGTTCTTCACTTCCACTCGTTTTCATGCCTGGTGTTTTTTGTTGCTTTATTGCTTTATCCTTATCCTGTGTAAATACAAATTTCCATAATTGCATCAGTGTCTGTGCCTCAACCAGGAAAAATTAAGTGAAAACATCAGAATCTCATTCGCACGTGTGAGGAAAAAAAAAAAAAATTCATATTATTTATTAGTGTATTGTATTTTATATTAGTTCCTGTTGCATGTAGTTTATAAATGAAACCATCAATGGTATGCCTGCATGTGTACAATAAATAAATAAATAAAACCAAAGCTTTATATGAGGTTGATTCATATCCATGGTTTCGGCCATCCACGTTAGATCTTGGAACGCGTCCCCCGTGGGTACGGCGCTTCCAGCGTACCTGCCAATGTTTGCTTGTTGGTTTGAGTTTGCCACTGGTTGTTTTACATTGAGGCAGTTTGAGTAGTGCCATCACAAGATCACTACATTATGTCATCACAAGCAACGTCACAAGCACCACAACAGTTAAGGCTGATGGTTGCGATTCCCACTGGAACCATAATAAAGGATTTCCGTAAAGGTTACTAGGTCGACGGGGAAAGGTTACCAATTTTGCTCCCATTCCCAGAGGACACCATTGTAGTAATAATAACAATAGCAATAATATGAGATAATTCTATAGTGCCTTTGACACCCAAGGTCATTTTACAATTTCAAAACAAGCTGCACAATAACAGAAAATCAACAGGTTTCCATTTTTTGTTTTGACTGGGAATGGGGTGCATGACAGGAGTCATGCTTTTAACCTTGGTAGTGCTAACAAGATAGATTTTTGTCATTAAAATGTCATGCCTATGAATCCAAAGTGTCTCCTAGATACAAACCAGCAGAAGGAGAAAATGCACATTCCATGACCAAAAGTATGTGGACACCTGATCGTCACACCTGCATGTGGTTCTTCCCACAACATTTAGAACATGCAATTGTCTTGAAGAGACTGACTTTGGAATGCTGTAACATTACAATTTCCCATCAGTGGAATTAAGAGGCCCAAACCTGTTCCACAATCACAATTCCCCTTGGGCACAAAGCGAGCGCCAGGAAGACAGACAGTGTGCCAAGTTTGGAGTAGAACCTCTTGAGTGTCCTGTACAGAGCCCTAAATCTAGTGGAACATCTTCCTTCCCAGAAGAGTGGCAGTTATTATAATAAGGGTAAACGCCAAGGGACTAAATCTGGAATGCAAGGTTTTTAAAAGCACATTAATATAAGACGACCTTTATCATGCCACAATGGGGAAGTTTCCTGTTTGCAGCAGATAAATACTAAACTAGAAAAGCACTCGGAGAGCGCAGACCTCCGCCAAGAATCCTTTAAAGTGCCATTCCACCATTGGATGTATTCTTTGGCATAAAATACAATACATTTTATGACAACATGACTAGACAGAGAAATCTTTTAGCTTCAAAATGATATATCAAACATAATTTGACAACGACAAGTATATTAATTTTGCGACCAAAGTCGCCTACCCTTTTAATTTCCGCGCGGTAGTGAAACGTGATGTCATTGGCAGGTTCCCCTTCTTGTGTACCACGTGTCGGTCCATTTTTAGACCAGGAAACCCCCAAAGTGAGAGAGTCATTTCTCCTCGTATATGGGGGCCAAAAAAATTGCGAAAAATTGAGTTAATCTTTCAGTTAGCTAGATTTATTGGTATTAGCTAGATTTATTGGTATTATTTTTATCGCGTTCTATCCGCCATTGCTGATATGTGCCACGTCACACGTTACGTGGTACACAAGAAGGGGAACCTGCCAATGACATCACGCGCGGAAATTAAAAGGGTAGGTGACTTTGGTCGCAAAATTAATATACTTGTCGTTGTCAAAAAATTAATGTTTGATATATAATTTTGAAGCTAAAAGATTTCTCTATCTAGTGATACCATTTATATATGTTGTCAAAATATATTGTATTTTATGCCACAGAATACATCCAATGGTGGAATGGCACTTTAAAAAAATCCGGGGTCCAGACGGTGATGGATTGTTACTTGTCACACCTCTGGGGAAAAAAAAAAAAAAAAAGTTTCAGAGCGATCTGTTCATAACTTTTTCCGTAATGTTGCTAACAAACAAACAAACGCTACTGAAAACATAACCTCCTTGGCGGAGGTAATTAGAGGAATTATGAAGTAGATGAAAAACACTTATTGCACATATCAGGTGCTCATAATAGCAAAAAAAAGACACAATGCAATAACTATTGACAGACATACTGTACAGGTGATTTGGCCGCGACATTCAGGTACCGTATTTATCCTAATAAACGCGCCCGGGCGCGATGCAAAACATGAAGGGGGAGCGTCAATTTCGACCCTTAAATGACAAAAATCGAACATGACAAAATCATCGGAATTTAAAACATATTTTGAAACACATGAAAATACAGTTATATGTCCAAAAAGTCAATTAAACAATGTTCAGCTCGCTTATAAAGGATAACACTGGTAAGTAAACTATTTGTAGTGACGTCACAATTCACGTCATCGTCGATGTTTATGAGCTCACAAAACAAAATGTCGTCCTCAAAACGATCCTTCACCGCTAGTTTTAAGTTAAAGGTTGTAGAACTGGCAGAGCAGAAAGGCAAACACTTAGCTGCAAAAACATTTAATGTTCACCGTAAACGTGTACAAGAGTGGTGCAAACAAAAGGTACGTCTCCACCCGTATTGATATCCGCAGCAGAGTGAATGTCCGTATTTTATACTGTCCATGTTTACTAACGCGATTTCCGGTAAAAAAAAAAAAAAAAAAAATCAGCGGTGAAATTGAACGTCTCTGTTGTGGTTTGTTGGATTTAAAGTTTGTTAAATGAAGAAAATGGTTGGTAAATACTATTCTAGCTCTGAAAATCGTGGAGGCGCGTCAAATAGGGAGGGCGCTTCTATAAGGATAAATACGGTATCGAGAAATTTTTTTTGGCCAGATATAGTGTAGTGTGCTAGTAGTAGTATAGCCTTCATATTTTTGTAAAAACACCATGATAACCTGATCTAGCACTACACTCACTACTGTAATTTGGAGTAATTAGTCATAACTAGTAGTTAGTACAGCATTTATTACTATATCCAGTACCTGCCCTGCAAGAATAGCTACCTCTGTCAAAAATAGCAGGGTGCAAATCTGGCCGGTTAGACGAGTGTGTGCTCTTTTATAATTAAAAAAAAAAAAAAGAACTCCAACATTTCCCTGAGTGTTTGTCAATACAAAAGAAGTTGCACAGAGAATTCCTTCCCTTGCAGTGCTCCAGTGATGCTGTCCAGGTCTCATTAAAGTGAATGAGCTTCACCCTGAGACGTACACGTGCAAATCTTAAGACGGTGGCAGAAGCAAAAGCAGTGTATGATTAAAACTAAACCTGAAGACCAGATACGTTTTGCAGATACTGGATGCCAGTTATGACAAACACACAGGTTAAATATTAATGAGGTTTAGTGCAACACAGACTTCAGTACGCTTTCATCACCACCAAGCCCGTTTCCTGGCCATTGTCCAACTCCACCCTTTCTTTTATTGGCTGAGTCAAGGGCTGGTTTAGACCTGCAGTGAACCAACACTTCACTTCCAATACAAAAACACACACTTCCTCAATGGAGTTAACCTATGAACCGAGTGCTGGCACAATGTGAAATGGGGCATGAACACATGTACACACGCCTCTAAAAATACACCCACTAACATTTATTGAGACCTGGCACGATCTAAAACACGCCCACTCAAAACACACACACCAGGACCAGAAGGACTGTCTCAAGGTGGTCGTTTCGATGATGCCAGACGCTAACTAGTACCTATATCGCCTAAGAATATCAGGACACTCGGCAAGTGTGTACACACATCTAGCTCTATGGCATGGTTGATGCTGAGTAAGGTACAGCAGTTAGGAGATGTGAGCTCAGAGGAGTGAGTGAGAGTGTGTGAAACGACGAGTACTTGGGTGTGTCCAGATCATGTAAGGCAGCTCCAAAGCAAATCAACTTTAAAAGTTAAAGAGGCAATACATACAGAGAACTGGAAAAAGCTGATAAAATAGAAAAGTAAGAACGCATCGTGTGTTTATCTGAGGCTGGTATGTAAATAGACATACTCTACATTTATTCATCAAGCTGAGGTTGAAAGGCTTTGACTCAAAGTTACAACAGTGGCAGTATGACAGTGCCAGGATTTTATCCTTCTTATTAGTCCATCTCCTGGCACCTTCAAATTATTATTAGAATTGAGGTTTTTCACCCACGTGACCAAGTCATGTGAGGCTGCCATTTTGGACGGCACGGCTCGAATCAGTTTGAATGCGAGGAAGGCGACAAACGAAAAACATAAAAGAAAAAGGAGCGAGATGCAGAAAACACCTTCACTATCCAGCGACGTAGGGCATTTACAGGGCGAGCAGAGGGAGAGGTATTTGCAAAAATTGAGGTTAGCAGGCTTAGAGAACGACGTTTACCTGCTTCCACCAGGATTGTTCACTGACGTACGGAAGTACACGAAGCCCTCGTCTTTACCTGACTTCGGCCCACAGGATCTGTATACCTATGTTGTTAAAAACCCATCGCCATACACAGGTATTGATCTGAAAGCGTATAAGAGTTTGGATGCCTACAAATATTTTGTGTCAGGCTGGGTAACATGCCTACATCAGTGGGTCGTCCCTGGAGCCGGTGGTCGCCATCTTATTACAGCTAAGGTTTGTTCACATTTTCATTTACTTTCGGTCCTCAGGATAAACAAAATGTTATTAAATGTCACTGAAATAACTTTAGTCTGTTGAGACATGGCCCGTTATAAATTTGCTGTTACCAGGCAATGACCAAGAACTGTATTATTAGGGTCGGTGTCTGTGTTGTAGCAGTGTACTAGCAGCTAGCTGTTAGCACTAGCTAATGTCAACAACAGTAGCTAGTATGTTACTGTAGCAATGTTTACGTTCAGTCATTTGGATGACTGTTAAAACCTTTCAGTCTCAAGTTTTTCCTTTACTGTATTTACTAGTTTACTGTAATTATGATCCGGGAGCCATTTACACCGGATCCAGTGTAAATAGCTGCCGGAGCGCGCTCCGGCTTGCTCCCCCTCAAATTAAGCAGCGCGCTCCGGCTTGCTCCCCCTCAAATTAAGCAGCGCGCTCCGGCTTGCTCCCGGAGCACTCCAGGAGCAAGCCGGAGCGCACTGCTTAATTTGAGGGGGAGCAAGCCGGAGCGCGCTCCGGAACCTCGGCCGGAGCACTCCGGGAGCAAGCCGGAGCACTCCGGGAGCAAGCCGGAGCACTCCGGGAGCAAGCCGGAGCACTCCGGGAGCAAGCCGGAGCACTCCGGGAGCAAGCCGGAGCACTCCGGGAGCAAGCCGGAGCGCGCTGCTTAATTTGAGGGGGAGCAAGCCGGAGCGCGCTCTGGAACCTCGGCCGGAGCACTCCGGGAACAAGCCGGAGCGCGCTGCTTAATTTGAGGGGGAGCAAGCCGGAGTGCGCTCCGGCAGCTATTTACACTGGCTCCATTGACATTAGCTAGCTTGACCTTCAAAATGGCGGACACCGGGGCGTCACGTGACCCTGTGACGTCAGGTGAAAAACCTCAATAATAAAGTCGATGAGAATCCAGGTGATGTAAATAGCAGAAAACTCGATCGACTTTATTATATAGATTACGATATCCAAAGACCTCCTGGTGATGCACTGCGTAAACAGGGCCAGTGCAAGGAACACTGAATGTGTGTGAGAGTGGGAATGTGTGTGTGAGTGGGAAATGTGTGTGTGTGCAACTCACGCAGGTGTCCAGGCAGTCTGGCTGGCTCTTCCTCTGTCTTGGCATTAGTCAGAGGCGGAGCGCCATGGCCTGGAGAGGAAGTGGAATTTGGCAGTGGACTGGCAGAGGGACTGAATGCACTCCTCTCCTGCTGAAACAGACGCACAACTTAAACAAGGCACTGCATGCACAAACCACTCTTACACAAGTCTATACGCCACTGGAGCATAAACGCAACCTCAAAATTTCACCTCAAGCTGCTGTTACAGAGTCAACAACGGAAAACTAAAAATAGCAGCTTTACTGTACGACCAAATCACCACCCGAACGTTAATAGACCTTCTTGTGCCTCCAAAAACCAAATACAAGTCTGTTACATTTGTCTAGAGCACTGGTTCTCGAAGCGGGTCCTGGTCCCTGGGAGTCAGTGATGGACAGCCCAGGAGATCTGGGATTTAAAAGTCATGGAAATCAAAACCTATTATATATTTAGGGGTCCAAGCATCAAAGCCAACTCACATCTATTGTGCTCGGTAATAAAAAGCTCCATGGCTCGTTTTTAAACACCCCCTTCAATAAATACTCCTCAAATAAATTCATACTCAAGGGGGTCTGGAGGATTTTATTTTACGGTTAAAGGTAACAAAGATCGAGAACCACTGCTCTAGAGGAGGCACAGATTTGCAATGCTGAGAGAGTCACAAAAGACGGACCAATCCATCCAGTATCCTGCTGAGAATAACAGAGCAGCCTTTTCTTTTCTTAACTCCATACACCATCTACAAAATAATGGCGATTTGGAACATTTTTCCAGCATGACTCGAGTCCTCTTAGAGTCGAGTCACTAAGTTATTCGGCCTGATCACCAATTAGTTTCCTTTGATAAAATAAAGATACCCGTCCACAGACCATCAGGATTGAATGGTTTGTGGACCTTTATTGAAATTAGTCCTAAAAAAAAAAAATTACACTGTACTAGCAGGAAATATTAAAAAGATTACATTACACACGTATATGCACACACATGTATACCCATATACATTCATAAATCAGGGATGAGAGTGGGTGGTCACCAAAAAAGCAGAAAACAAGATGGCGCCCGAAGCCGGGGGTCTGGGAGGGATACCCCCCCCAGAAAAATTTTGAAAAATAAGGCCTTACAAACCACTTTCCTGCAATCTGAGCTGTAGTAGATTAAAAAAAAAAAAATCTGTTGTCCTTTTTATATATTTACATGAAAATATGTTTCAAATCAATAGGAGTATTGTTTGAATTCAAAATAAAAATCACATTCTACATTCAAGGGTATGGTTATAATTCATGATCAACAAAAATGACAAACTAAATTCACATTAAACGCAAGTTTTATTAATTATCAAAATGTTCATATATTAAATACAATTTCTTAGGGAGAAAAGGTCAGTCACCCTATGTCCTCATTAGTTGCATATGATTTCAAAGTCTTTTGAAATATTTAAGTTTTCAAAACTGTCAGCATTAATTCAGATTTACTGACCATCATATACATGTTCAATGTATTAAATCAAACGAATGCCAAGTTTATGGGATAATGTCTATGTACACTTTATACAATTATTTATAGTTCACAGTCACTTCTCATTTTCATTTAATCATTTCGACGACTTCTTCAGCTTTTTGGCCAAAGACAAGAGCTTGTCAGTCCTCTCTCTGTTTTTATACCAGCATCGATTTCACGTACCTTCGCTTCGTCTCGCTTGTCAATTGTATTCGGCATTTTGAGTAAAAAAGCCGATACGAAAGAGAAATGTATTTTTGAAGCGCAGCGACGATGAACATGTGCAAGTTTCGATAAAATAGAACAGATGCGGGTACTTTTGTAAGAACTGTTATGATTGGCTTTTGTTCTCTCCCACACTCTTGTAAGAACTGTTATGATTGGCTATCATGCTCTCGCCAGCGATGTTTTGGCCAATTACATTGTAGATAACACGTATTCTACCGCGAGACTTAGCGAGACTAAAGATGGCGAAAATGTAAACATGTAACATTGTCGTACGCTTGAGTATCATGAAGGAACATACCCCAACCCCCCTCAATGAAAAAAATCTCAACGGATTTGGCATAATATCGATTTTTGCTCAGAAAAAGCGGAAATCCGCCGAAAAGCAGAAAACTCTCATCCCTGATAAATACACAAATGTGAATAAAATACATATTCCCATTTGCAGTTCAATAATTATCGGATTCTAAAAGTTTGACTTCTGTAAGACTTGATGGCTGAAAGGGCAACATTTACTTCATTAGTTATTGGTAAATTGTCCCACATTATTACCGTCCTTGGATAAAAGGAGTACATAAACATTACCAGATACACTAAATTGACAAAGAACGAATGATTTGGTAATCTGGTCGCTCTTGTTATTTGATGCACTTCAGGAGGGAAACTGATGCCAACATGCCCCATCAAAATATTGTTGAGCATGCTTGTTTGGAGGAGGAGGAGTCCATGATCGAGGGAATCCTGGCCAAGACGTCCAAATCAACGGCGAAACATGACTGAAACGTGAATAATTGTCGAAAACAAATCTCGCAGCTCAGTGTTGGACCATTTCAATTTGGTTGATGTTCTGTTTGGTGTAAGGATTCCAGGCACTACAAGCATATTCAAGTTTTGGACACCAGAGCACGGTAGGCTGTGTCCTTGACTTTTGGATTATAACCTCCCAGGATACGACAGAAAAGCCCAAGGGTAGAATTTGCCTTCTTGCAGATGTGACTGACATGTTCGTTCCAACACAACTTATCCGAGATGGTGACTCCAAGATATTTTGTCGAATTAACTCTAGAGATCAAATGGCCATTTAGAAAATAGCTGAATATGGTTGGACTTTTCTTGGACGTTATGCCAAGATAAGGCCAAAAAAAAAAAAAAGTGTTTCTGGTAACCCGACCGATCGAGAATTTCCGCGTCGAAATTGCCGACCGTAAAGTTTTTATTACAAATTTCCCTCGATATTTTAGTGTAAGCGGCGTTAGTTTGTCATAATTTTTTGTTTCAACGCATTCAGGTTGTGAAAGAAACGATAAAAAGTAAAATGTTTCGCCACTTCTATCAGCCCTCCTGCATAAACATGGAAGCGCACTTGTATACTGAAGGAGGAAGGGAAAACTGAGCCGAGCCGCCATTTTGAATCCTCATTCAAGGCTGTAATGCAAATTGCTTCCTTTTCAGTATACAAGTGCACTTCCATGGCAGGGAAAAACACTACATTTTGCCGCCTATGTAGTCCCCTATTTATACAAATAGGAGTCATTCAGGATTCAGCCGTGTTTTTGCTCTGTTTTTGCTCGACCCAAGTTCTACAGTAGGCTAGGCTAGGCCGTCTGCTTTTAATGGAAGTAGCCTAGCCTAGGACGTTATTTTCACGTTATTTCTTGATGGTGTTTTCACGTTATTACATGAAAAAATACCATGAAATATCACTTCTGTAGATCATAACTCAAACTCACGATATTTTTATTCGTTTAAAGATTTAAGACACTTATTTTATTATTATGATGTGTGGTATAAAGGATTCTGTGCCAAAATACTATTTTGTAAGATGTTTACTTGTGTTAATTTTTTCAAACCAAAAAAAAAAAAAAAAAAAAAACACACCACTTTCCTACCTACCGATCTTATTTTAGTATTTCATGTTACCGGAAACACACTATTTTTTTTTTTGGCCTAATAGCTTTTCCTAACGTTTCTTGGAGTATAAAAAATGAGATGTAAAATCACATCACATCAACTGAACACCTATGAGAGACTTTTGAGCAACGAGTGCTAAAGCGAGTGTTCTATGCTTTTGTCATTATCATAAGAACTGAGAGAATATCTTTTGGAACAATGGGGTTCATTTGTTCTGTACAGTCTCAGAGACGTGTACAATTAAAGCCAAGGTGCACTGAAGCTGTTCTGGTGTTACTAAGACACACTATATTGAATATGTACACTGTGCATGTATATAATATATCTTTAAGCACCACTTCCATTTCCTGAAATATCCTCCAGAACATACTACCAAACAGATACAGTCAAGCCGGAAAGTCTGCACACCCCTTTCACCTTCTCTGCATTTTATTACGTTACAGACTTATTCTACAATAGATATTCATTTTTTGTCACAAAATTCTACACAAAATAGCCCATAATGACAAAGTCAAAGCAGGATTTTAGACATTGTGCCAATTTATTTAAAAAAAAAGTAAAATCATACACACCCTTTGATGAGACACTCCAAAGTGAACTGAGGTGCATTTTGTTTCCACTGATACTGCTTGAGATGTTTCTACAATGTAATTGGAGTCCACCTGTGGTAAATTCAATTGATTGAACATGATTGGCGATTGCCAACACCTGCCTCCATAAGGTCTCATGTCAGGGCAAACTCCAAGCCATGGGGTCAAAGGAATTATCTACAGACCTCAGAAACAGGATTGTGTCAAGGCATGGGAAGAAGTTTGGAACCACCAAGAATCTTCCTAGGCCTGGCCACCCAGCCAAACTGAGCGATCGGGAAAGACGGGCCTTGGCCAGGAAGGTGAGCAGGAACCTGAGGGTCACTCTGACAGAGCTCCAGCGTATCCTTGTGGAGATCGGAGAACCTTTCAGAAGATCAACCATCCAGGCAGCACTCCACAAATCAGGCCTTTATGGTAGAGTGGCCAGACGGAAGCTACTCCTTAGTAAAACTCCTGTTTGGAGTTTGCTAAAAGGCACCTGGAGGACTCTCAAACCATGAGAAACAAGATTCTCTGGTCTGATGAAACCAAAATTGAACTTTTTGGCCTGAATACCAAACATCACGTCTGGAGGAAACCAGGCACCGCTCATTACCTGACTAATGACATCCCTACAGTGAAGCATGGCGGTGGCAGCATCATGATGTAGGGATGTTTTTCAGCAGCAGGAAAGGGTTGACTAGTCCTAATAGAGGGAACGATTAATGCAGCCAAGTACACAGATCCTTGAAGAAAACCTGCTCCAGAGCGCTCTGGACCTCAGACTGGGGCGAAGGTTTACCTTCCAACATGACGATGACCTGAAGCACACAGCCAAGAGGACAAAGGAGTGGCTTCGGAGAAAGTCTGTGAATGTCCTTGAGGGGCCCAGCCAGAGCCCAGACCTGAATCCAATTGACCATCTGTGGAAGGAGCTGAAAAGGCTGTGTACCAATGCTCCCCATCCAACCTGACGGAGCTTGCAAGGATATGCCAAGAGGAATGGGCAAAAATGTCAAGAAATAAGTGTGCCAAACTCATAGCTTCTTTCCCAAGACGCCTTGAAGCTGTAACTGCTGCCAAAAGGTGCATCAACCAAGTATTAGGCTAAGGGTGTGTACAGATATGTAACCCCTAAATAACCTATTTTTGTCAGTAAAATATAATTGCATATTTTCTAAAAACCTGCTTTCACTGTCATTATGGGCTATTTTGTGTAGAATTGTGAGACAAAAAATGAACTCAATCTATTGTAGAATAAGTCTGTAATGTAATAAAACATGAAGGTGAAAGGGGTGTGCAGACTTTCCAAGTTGACTATTACATCATAATAATAATAATAAGAAGAAGAAGAAGAAATTTAAAAGCTGGTGTTCATAAACGTCTCCGAGCTACTCGTCTGACACATGCAGGTGACAGGAGTGCATTCAGAGGTAACTCCTGTGCAAATGAAAGCATGCAAAAATCAAACCCGATAAAACCACTTTTCTGTGGAGGTAATTTGACTGTCATTTGATGTGCAGGAAAAGCTGAGCTGTTTAAAAGAAAACGAGCACACAGTTTTGGGAAACATGAGAAACGGTTCCAGTATGTACCGGCTCACCGCCTGGTCGTCATGTTATGCAGGGAAAACACCGTTTATCCCTGTGAGATTATAGACATTATTTACAGTAAAGAACACCATGCTGTTGCATTAGAGAGGGAAAAAAAATGAAGTCAACCATTAAATCTGAATCTACAAGTAAAATGTTATTCAGCAACACATTTTTCTGATAAGACTATTATAGCCCTTTTCCACTACCCTTTTTCAGCTCACTTCAGCTCGCTTCAGCCCGACACGGCTCGCGTTTCGACTACCAAAAAACAGCACGACTCAGCTCGCTTCAGCCCTGCTTAGCCCCTAAAATTCGCACCGTTTTGGAGTGGGGCTGAAGCGAGCCGAGTGAGCCTGGGGGCATGAGCAGACACTCCCCTGTGCACTGATTGGTGAGGAAGAGTGTCCTCACATGCCCCCACACGCCCCCCGCGAGCGCACTGGGATCTGTAAACACCGCAAACCCGGAAGGAGAAGAATTACGCATTACGAGAATTTCTGAAGCCTTATGCGCCTCGCCTCATCTATACGCTCTTGCCAGTATCTGTCCGTGACAACAAGCCACAGCACCAAGACCAGCAACACTAACGACTCCATGTCCTCCATGTTTATTGTTTACTATTCGGGTCGTGAGACTACCGCTTAAAAGCTCACTGATGTCACTGTTTGCGCTGCTTAACGACATCACCTGACGTCCACCCACTTTCGCTAACTCCACCCAATGTGTCCACCCACTTCCAGCCAGCACGGTTCAGCGCGGTTGTAGTCGAAATGCAACTCCAACAGCCCCGCTCAGCCCGACTCAGCACGGCACGGCTCAGCCCAACTCAGCCGCGTTTGTAGTGGAAAAGCGGCATTGGTAGCATACTTTCACTCACATGTAATCCCACGATCAGATTACACAGTATTTGTCTTTAACGATGATCACCACATCAGATAAGATGATCATAGTGCCAAAAATTCGTGGCATATCTCAGTTAGGAGACTAAGGCTACATCCACACGACAACGAGATTTTTTTTTTTTTTTTTTAATATCGCGTCCACATGGGCAACGGATCAGTAAAATTTCAGGTCCATATGGCAACGCGACGCTTGCTGAAAACGATGCAATAGACATGCCACACCACTACGTGCGCTGTAAGACGGTCCCATCGGAGACACCAGAACAATAGAAGTAGACGCATGCGCATAAACCCCTTCTTCTGTAGCATTAGCCACACAAAGTTTTGATCATTAATCAGTAGCGTAAAACGAAAGATGCAGAAAGAGGAATGAATGGGGGTAGATGGAAGCTGGTACGCCAACATTCTGATATCCTCCAGAATTCTTTAATGGTCCGGAATAAATTGAATGCTACACGTTGATGGATTACTTTGTTCTTCTACGCCCTTTTTGAGGAATGTATTGTCGGACTTAAACCAACATCTGAAGAGGTGAGATCGCTCCTTTTTTTCCTCCCTACATTTGCTGGCGGGATTGTTTTTGGAAAGCGCACAGGCGGTGTGCGGTTTGGTACTGCTTCCGCAGTGTTTGGACTAAAGACTCTGCCCTAAGGGCTATTCTCTCACACTCTCACTTTGCACCATTACACAATAAATATTCACAGTGAAAATATTTTGTAAGCGCGTTTCATGAACCAAGTTATAGGATTTGTTGACAACTCGCATCGAATTCGTTACACTTCTACCCGGCGTGAAGCACTGACAGTCATGTGGTTGTGACGTCATCATAAACAAATCCATTCTACTCATCCAGACGACTTCGCAATGGCGCCGTTGCCAGATTTTTTCACTCTGGAACCCGTTCTAAAAAGATTTCGCTTTGGGGCACCCAAAACGTTCGTGCCATGTGGACGCCAGGCCGAAACGATAAACAATTTTATCAGATTCACTTGAATCTGTTGCCGTGTGGACAGGGCCTAACATGACAAGTTTGGCCCTGACCAATCATCGTTCACGTCATTGTGGAGAAGGGTCAAGAAACTGGCATTCACTGCCACCAAGAAACACGTCGTAGGAGTTGTTAAACTAGGTGAGGGGAAAAAAAAAAACTGACATGATAGACTTTTCATCAAGGCATCACTGTTCTTTGATTACACCACACTGCAAGGCCTATTTGATATTCTTGACACTCATTCAGACGAGATACTGGAAAATTTCTCAACCACAACAAAACCATGTCAAAATGAGGCTGACTTCGCGCCTGAGCACAGTATTCAGTACATTTACACCGACACCAATATTCTATTCGGAGTTTGATATGAGTCACGTAAACATTCCATTTGGATATTCCGAATTGAATAGAATTGAGCATTTTCCGATTAACACGTGGGATATGCCAATATTATTCAGGTTTTAGGAGCGTTTTTAGTCATGTATACAGCGCATTTGGAAATGCGCGTCTCAGTTGGCGGTTTTTACAGCAGTTTGCGACACACGGCCTCTTGCTTGTTTGCGATCAGCTCTGCACGTTGTACGCAAACCAACAGAGGGGTGTTTTACATTATCCGATTACGTACGTACGACTGCACATGAACAGTAACATTATCATATGCATTTTCATTAACTGTAAAAACAGCTTCGCAGGAATATTGTCTTTCAGAGTAAGAGCAAAAATGTAAACGCAAAATGTAGTGACTGGAAATGTAGATCCTTATAGATCATAGTAGGAAAAAAAAAAGTTTCTTTAATTTAGTGGGAAAATAAAAGCGTCAAAGTGACTTGACGTGCAGCTTCGTCAAAAACTCAACAATTAATCTTGAGGAAGGAAAAGTAATCAAATCAATCTAAAGTAAGAGCAGTGTCTACATTCTTCAAAAATAAAAGTATATTACTGTGACCTTAAAGTGCATATCACGGGTAAATTCAGGAGTAAGATCAATGCAATTCTATTTTATATTAAACTTTGGTCAAATATCTGTCACATTTTACGCAATACCAGAAAAATTCAGTTGAAATCAAGCCATTTGAGGCGAATTGGTCTGCCTCGGAAAAAACTTGGCATTTGGATTTCCCGGCAAACATTGATTTTCGTGACGTCGCGTGCGGGACGCCTCCCTCTGAATCCTACGCCAGCGCTGGTTTGTTTATGAGAAAACGACCTGGTGGTTTTCTGCAAATTTCTTCAACGTTATTGCGTAATTATTAAAATGGTTAACAGATGTATCGTAGGAGGGTGTAGCAACACCAATCTTGATGGGATTAGTACTCATCGTTTCCCAAAAGACCGGACAATGAGAGAGAAATGGGAGCGCTTGGTGTACACAGGCTGTGCACTGAAACCGTGCAAAGCTCGCGCAGCCTGCTAGCACTTCCGCAGGTAACATCACGAATCTGGCTCCAGACTCCCTTGGGATTTTTCCAGATGCGTTTTGTTATTTTATTTTTTTCTGCTGTAGACAGATGGCCTTGTGCAAAATTACCCTTCTGGATGAGTGTGTAAAGGGACATACTTTCATATAAAAAAAAATATATATATATATATATATATGAAATTGGTCCAGAATATGCACTTTAAGGGTACAATGGCTCATCACTGGTGCAGGGGCAGTACCAGTACCCTCCAAGGGTGTTATTTGTACCCTTTATATTATACTGCTTAGGAACATACTGTATGTTTCTTTTATCCCCCCCCCCAAAAAAAAAAACCCACCAAGTCTGATAATGAGCCCTAATGCTCCTTTTCCACCAAAGCAGTTCCAGGGCTGGTTCGGGGCCAGTGCTTAGTTTGGAACCGGGTTTTCTGTTTCCACTGACAAAGAACTGGCTCTGGGGCCAGAAAAACCGGTTCCAGGCTAGCACCAACTCTCTGCTGGGCCAGAGGAAAGAACCGCTTATGTCAGCGTGGGGGGGTTGTTAAGACCAACAACAATAGCAAGACTGCGGAAGATTGTCATTTTTAAGCGACAAGAAGCAGCAGCTGTACAAACGCGAAGTCATCCATTATTATTATTGTTGCTGCTTCTTCCGTGTTGTTTTTGCTTCGATATTTGCACCAAGGTTTTATGCAAACGTAGCGACGTAACTGACGTATACAGCGACGTAATGACGTGGCTTCCCTTAGCACCGCGAGCTATGGAAAAGCAAACTGGTTCTCAGCTGGCTCGCAAGTTGAACGAGTTGTGAACCAGCACCAGCCCCGGAACTGGTACATTAGTGTCAATTATGCCATGGGGTCCGGAAACGGACTCCTATTTGACAGTACAGGTGAGGTGTTTACCATACAGGTGATCTTGATGCAAACTGAAAAGAAAAAAAACAAAGTTTACAGAGATGGAAATCATGTTGTTTGGGTTAGTCAGGACAGAATAGATATATAGTTCATACAGTTTGGGTTCATCTTCTGACCTTTCCAAAAAGGTGACAAGGCTAAAAGCTCAGCTTGGAGCAGCAATACTTCGTCACTGTGGAACTAATGGAGGCACTGGAGGAGCTTAATCAAAATCTCAATCTCGGGTCAAAGTTCAAAGCAGAGCGAAATAAACCGATTCGGAAATGAAAATTTTGGAAAGGGGATTAAAAAGTCAGTCAGCTTGCACTCACTCGGTGTGAAGTAGGCCTGGAAATTCTGCATTTACGCATTCGACGCTTACTCAGTGGTGATGGATGGACCTTGATTTGGTGTGTGTGTGTGTGTGTGTGTGGAAAAGCTACACGGATGGCGCAACATAACAAAAACATTGTTGCAACCTTCTTTCTAAAGCTACAGTTATCAAAAGGAACAGCAACTACAGCCTGGGAGGCTGTTGTGACGGATTTCCTATCAAAATTTGACCAAAAAAAACCCCCACAAACAAGAGAAGAAAGAAGAAGGGGGGAAAGAAAACACGAGCTAGCTACAGGTCACGGTGTGTTTTCTTTCCTCAGAGAGACAAAATCCTCTCAGCAACAGATGATAGAGCAAAGAAGGTGGGGAAAACAAGAAGAAGAAGATTAGTCGGGTTTAGTCAACATTCCCGGTGTCATTCTCCAACTCGGACCTGTTAAAGACTTAAATAAAGGCAGAAATACCTTAATGTTGAGTTGTAAAGGGGACTCGGACATGTCTCGGTCGAATTCAGGAAGTTCTCCCGTTTCCACTTTTCCTTCCCCGTTGTTTTTCCGTGAAGCGACCCAAGCGGAAATGCGAGCATCCGACTTTGTTGTTTTGAATTGACGAGCAGCCGACGCTCTATAAACCCATCGCTCTGTGGACCAATAATACCCCTCTAACTTTTTAGCTTCTCTATATGTCGAATTCTTCTCCCTGCTCAGCCTTTCAGGCACTACATATTGGCTAGGTGATGGTTAATACCTTCCTGGAAGAGTTGGCTGTCCGAGGCTCATTGATTTTGGTTTGTGTGTGTGTATATATAAGTGTGTGTGTGTGTTATAGTGGTGAAGTGACGTGAATTCCTGGCACTTAAAGTGCGGCCCCTTAAAGGGAAACTTAACTCTGGAAATAGCCAATCAGAATCGACGTTGTGGGCGTGGCCAGAAATCCCTTATCCTGTGTGAAAACAGGAACTGGGACTTTGCCTGGGATCAGCGGGTTCATTTATTTACCTCTGTGACTGGAATTCAGTGAAACGCTCTCACTGATCCTCAGTCAGTTTTTTTTGTTTTGTTTGACACACCATTCTTGTGACAAGTCTTTTTCTGGTGTCAGAGGAAGACTTATGAGTGGCTTGTTGAAAGGTTGTTTTTGATGCCCTTGGAAATACAGCCACCAAATGACATGATGTTTGAGATGTTCCTTCTAATGGAGGTGCATTTGCATTATCCATCCATTTTCTATACCGCTGAGGGTTGTGGATGATCTGGAGCTAATAAAAGAAAGCACAACTTTATTCATCACACACTTGTGACATTGCCTCTCTGCATTTAACCCATCTGAAGCAGTGAACACACACGTTGTGTTGGGAGTTAGGTGCCTCGCTCAAAGCCGTCCCATATTAACCTAACCTGTATGTTTTTGGGGGAAACCGGAGCAAACCCACAGGGAGAACATGCAAACTCCACACAGAAAGGCCCTTGCTAGCCACTGGGTTCGAACCTAGAACCTTCTTGCTGCGAGGCGACCGTGCTAACCACTACACCACCCTGACTAATAAGAAGAAATCTTTATTTGTAACATGCATACTTCAAGCACACTGAAATTCATCCTCTGCATTTAACCCATCTGAAGCAGTGAACACACGTGCATACACTCAGAGCAGTGGGCAGCCACACAAGAGCGCCCGGGGAGCAGTCAGGGGTTAGGTACCTTGCTCAAGGGCACTTCAGCCCAAGGCCACCCCACGTTAACCGAACTGCATGTCTTTGGACTGTGGGGGAAACCGGAGCACCCGAAGGAAACCCACGCAGACATGGGGAGAACATGCAAACTCCACACAGAAAGGCCCTCACCGGCCGCTGGGTTCGAACCCGGAACCCAGCTAATCCTAGCTGAGTTTTGCAGGAGGTGGGGTTCATTGTCAGAAGGAGCCCATTTCTGTCCCCCAACATACAATCTACACTAATGTACCCACTAGGGTTCATTATTGGACTACAAGGTAACCATGTGTACCTTCTTAGGGCCAAAAAGGTACTTATATGTTCCCATGCAGTGGTGCTTGAAAGTTTGTGAACCCTTTAGAATTTTCTATATTTCTGCATAAGTATGACCTAAAACATCAAATTTTCACACAAGTCCTAAAAGTAGATAAAGAGAACCCAGTTAAACAAATCTCATCTCATCTCATTATCTCTAGCCGCTTTATCCTGTTCTACAGGGTCGCAGGCAAGCTGGAGCCTATCCCAGCTGACTACGGGCAAAAGATGGGGTACACCCTGGACAAGTCGCCAGGTCATCACAGGGCCAACACATAGACAACCATTCACATCTATGGTCAATTTAGAGTCACCAGTTAACCTAACCTGCATGTCTTTGGACTGTGGGGGAAACCGGAGAAAACCTACGCGGACACGGGGAGACCATGCAAACTCCACATAGAAAGGCCCTCGCGGGCCACAGGGCTCGAACCCGGACCTTCTTGCTGTGAGGCGACAGCGCTAACCACTACGCCACTGTGCCGCCCCAGTTAAACAAATGAGACAAAAATATTATACTTGGTCATTTAGTTATTGAGGAAAATAATCCAATATTACATATCTGTGAGTGGCAAAAGTATGTGAACCTCTAGGTTTAGCAGTTAATTTGAAGGTGAAATTAGAATTAGGTGTTTTCAATCAATGGGATGACAATCAGGTGTGAGTGGGTACCCTGTTTTATTTAAAGAATAGGGATCTATCAAAGTCTGATCTTCACAACACATGTTTGTGGAAGTGTATCATGGCACGAGCAAAGGAGATTTCTGAGGACCTCAGAAAAAGCGTTGTTGATGATCATCAGGCTGGAAAAGGTTAGAAAACCATCTCTAAATAGTTTGGACTCCACCAATCCACAGTCAGACAGATTGTGTACAAATGGAGAAAATTCAAGACCATTGTTACCCTCCCCAGGAGTGCTCGACCAACAAAGATCACTCCAAGAGCAAGGTGTGTAATAGTCGGCGAGGTCACAAAGGACCCCAGGGTAACTTCTAAGCAACTGAAGGCCTCTCTCACATTGGCTAATGTTCATGTTCATGAGTCCACCATCAGGAGAACACTGAACAACAATGGTGTGCATGGCAGGGTTGCGAGGAGAAAGCCACTGCTCTCCAAAAAGAACATTGCTGCTCGTCTGCAGTTTGCTAAAGATCACGTGGACAAGCCAGAAGGCTATTGGAAAAATGTTTTGTGGACAGATGAGACCAAAATAGAACTTTTTGGTTTAAATGAGAAGCATTATGTTTGGAGAAAGGAAAATACTGCCTTCCAGCATAAGAACTTTATCCCATCTGTGAAACATGGTGATGGTAGTATCATGGTTTGGGCCTGTTTGGCTGCATCTGGTCCAGGACGGCTTGCCATCATTGATGGAACAATGAATTCTGAATTATACCAGTGAATTCTAAAGGAAAATGTCAGGACATCTGTCCATGAACTGAATTTCAAGAGAAGGTGTGTCATGCAGCAAGACAACGACCCTAAGCACACAAGTCGTTCTACCAAAGAATGGTTAAAGAAGAATAAAGTTAATGTTTTGGAATGGCCAAGTCAAAGTCCTGACCTTAATCCAATCGAAATGTTGTGGAAGGACCTGAAGTGAGCAGTTGATGTGAGGAAACCCACCAACATCCCAGAGTTGAAGCTGTTCTGTACGGAGGAATGGGCTAAAATTCCTCCAAGCCAGTGTGCAGGGCTGATCAACAGTTACCGGAAACGTTTAGTTGCAGTTATTGCTGCACAAGGGGGTCACACCAGATACTGAAAGCAAAGGTTCACATACTTTTTCCATTCACAGGTATGTAATATTGGATCATTTCTCAATAAATGAATGACCAAGTATAATATTTTTGTCTCATTTGTTTAACTGGGTTCTCTTTATCTACTTTTAGGACTTGTGTGAAAATCTGATGATGTTTTAGATCATATTTCTGCAGAAATATAGAAAATTCTAAAGGGTTCACAAATTTTCAAGCACCACTGTAAAGAGTACAAATAAATACCTTTGAGGGCACTGCTCCAGTGGCAAGCCATTGTACCCCTAAAGGTACTTTCTCTTCTGAGAGTGTACAACCTGGACAGGTCGCCAATCTATCTCAAGGAGAGAGACAGCAACCATTCACAGTTGCCGTTGGGAAATGTAGAGTAGGCAGTTGACCTAATTCACATGGTTTTGGACTGTAGGAGGAAACCAGATCACCTGGAGGAAACCCACACAGGCATGAGAACGTACAAACTCCACACAGAAAGGCCTCAATCGAGCACCAGGTTCAAATCCAGTACCTTCTTGCTGTGAAGCAATAGTGATAACCACTGTACCACCGTGCCAAACTGCATGATTTACATTCACACTGATTTGGTTAGGTTTCATTTGAACAGCTTTTCAGGCCATTTTATGTTTCTGTTCATTCGTTCATCCATGCATCTTCAGGAACACAGTGTATCTGGAGCCTATCTGGAGTCCCATTCAGGAATACACCCTGAATAAGATGTCATTCACAGTGTAGCAGACTTCCATTTGTATAATCACATTTAGAGGTCACCGATCCATCTGCTAGCGTGTTGTTGGAAAGCGGGATGAAACTGGAGGACATTCTTGCAGATGTTCAAAACTCCACACAGAAAATAACCTGAGTTCAGGATTGAACCAAGAACCCTGGAGCTGTTAGCATCTATTATGGTGTAGAGTATTTCCTGAAAGGATTTTTTTTAATGGCATAAGTAATTCAACTTGATTTAAAACAAATGTTTAATATATTCTAATAAATATGGTCTCTAACTGGTCTGAAATATCATTAAACCTAAACAGGGTTCAGTTTCCCAAAAGCATCGCAAATGTAGGATCACTTTAACTTATGAGAGAGAGAGAGAGAGAGAGAGAGAGAGAGAGAGAGAGAGAGAGAGAGAGAGTTTAAAGCCATTTATTGATTAGCTTTATGCTGCAATGCTTTTTGGAAACTCAGCCTAGCATGTTATTTGCTACTAAATATGTAAGAGCAATATTTGACATCATTTAACCTTTGTGAACGTCTTTCCTGGTTTAAAAAAAAAAGGTTTCATGGATTACAAATACCACACACGTGTATTGTATGACGTCTTAGTTAACCTAGCTGGTTTTAAGAAGTCATGATAAAAGGTCAAGGTAATGAGAAGGAAACTGATAGTCACCCTAAGAAATGTATCCTATTATCACTTTTTGTGTGTAGATTCAATCATTAACAGAGATTATGGTAGGAATATGATGGCATTTGTGATAAGAATATGATGGCGTGTAGGACATAACCTAATTTTTTGCCACAGGGATCTATTATTAGCTCATCCGGCTGACAGGCGATGAGTTTATGCCAGCATGTGTCATCTGTTGTCCGTCCAGCGTCGTCCACATTTCACGAAAATCGCTTCTTCTGTCTCAGTTCTTCACCGATTTTTATTCTTTGTGTCTGGAAGGTAGGTCTGCCTGGGGTGCATATGGCTTCTACCCAAATTTGCATAATTGCAATTAATAATGAAGATATGGAGTAATTAAGCCCTAATGAGCAGTTTCCATACAAATCACTTCTTCTCCCTCAATTCTTCACCGATTTTGATTCTTTCTGGCATGAAGGTAGGAGTACCTAGGATGCATACCGGTATAACTTCTACCCAGATTTGCTTCATTACAGTTATTAATAAAGTTATGGACTAATTAAGCCTTAATGAGCAGTTCAATAAAAATCACTTCTTCTCAGTCATTTCCTCGCCCTTTGGGATTCTTTCTGGTAAATAGGTTGGTATTCCTAGGGTGGATAGAGCTTCTATACACAGTATATCTTGTATATAGTGTATATAGCTTACAACATTTATTGCGCAAGGTGGCCCTCTTTAGATCATTCCTTCTGGACTAGACAAGGCCGGGGTGAGCTACGCCGTCATTGACGTTCTCGTTATTAATTTGTACATGCCTTTTATTTTAGAATGAATATAAAATGTGTATTTCACTGGGCCCCCTGTTGGCCTTGAGGTCAGGCCACTGCTTTTAATGTGTTAGTTAGAAAACAGACTTGGCAAGAGCTAATCTTTATGCGTGTCCGGTAACTGCTGTACACTGGACCCCTTGATTACATGCATGAGTCATGATTTTTAACAAATTTTCTACTTTAGATTGCCTCTTAACTCCTGATGAGGAAATGGAAATTGTCTTACTTGGGGCTCTCTTCATGCATTATTCTGTTCCGTTTGTCGATAGGACTTTTGAAATTGAAAGTCTAAGGCATAATAATAGTTTTTGTGGCCTGTAGGCAGTGCAAGTTTGCATACTATGTCAGTGTTGGTCAAGACTTGATTTGCATGTCATCACAGCGCATACACCTCACTGTGCTCATAAGGAAAACTGTGATTTTATTTGTGATTTTCAGTACAACAGTGCGCTTCTTTTCAGGTGTCAAGGATTTATAGAGGTGCTCTAATGACTTTAAAAAAAAATTGATCAGGGACTGTAATAAATACAGTAAAGACATTTATGATTATATTATGATGTAATTATTATGAATGATAATGGGAAAACACCAAACGGTGATCATCTCACCTATATGTATGGTAAGTTTTAAGTTGAACCTCTGAAGAAAGTTAAAACTCTAACTTAACCATCCAAATAACCATTGAAGATTTTATATATTATATAAATGCAACAACTGACATGCAGCTTCTTGGAACTGCTTCTTGGAACAGAAAAGAAGAGCGCTAACTGCATACATGAGCTAACAATCAGCCTTCATTATGAACCATCAGTGAAGTCTAGAGGGTGAGGGTGGATTACATACCCAGAAATCTGGAACAAGTCTTTTTATTTTACATGACACTCTTACCAATAAAGGTGACAGATAGGATTTAGGATAAATCCATTTTTTTTGGCTTCCTAAATAGCTTTCTGATTTATGAAGTTTCACCAATTTTTGTTGATGCCATATGTACAGCACTGTGCAAAAGTCTTAACTCTTTACCCCTTAAAGCACTTGCTACAACCACCCTTGTATATGTACGGTATATACTGGTCACCCTTAGAGCATATTTACAAGAAAAAAAAGTCTAGTTTTGTTCATATCAGTTAAGAAGAAGAAGAAACCTTTATTTGTCACATGCACACTTCAAGCACAGTGAAATTCATCCTCTGCATTTAACCCATCTGAAGCAGTGAACACACACACACACCCAGAGCAGTGGGCAGCCACACTAGAGCGCCCGGGGAGCAGTCAGGGGTCAGGTACCTTGCTCAAGGGCACTTCAGCCCAAGGCCACCCCACATTAACCTAACTGCATATCTTTGGACTGTGGGGGAAACCAGAGCACCAGGAGGAAACCCACATGGACACGGGGAGAACATGCAAACTCCACACAGAAAGGCCCTCGCCGACCACAGGGTTCGAACCCAGAACCTTCTTGCTGTGAGGCGACAGTGCTAACCACTACACCACCATGCCACCAGTTTTCTCCTTCATTATGTTGAAACAATCATGACATATCATCTCATCTCATTATCTCTAGCCACTTTATCCTGTTCTGCAGGGTCTCAGGCAAGCTGGAGCCTATCCCAGCTGACTACGGGCGAAAGGCGGGGTACACCCTGGACAAGACGCCAGGTCATCACAGGGCTGACACATAGACACAGACAAACATTCACACTCACATTCACACCTACGCTCAATTTAGAGTCACCAGTTAACCTAACCTGCATGTCTTTGGACTGTGGGGGAAACCGGAGCACCCGGAGGAAACCCACACAGACATGGGGAGAACATGCAAACTCCGCACAGAAAGGCCCTCGCCGGCCATGGGGCTCGAACCCAGACCTTCTTGCTGTGAGGCGACAGCGCTAACCACTACACCACCGTGCCACCAGTTTTCTCCTTCATTATGTTGAAACAATCATGACTTATCATACATTTTTGAAAAGACAGAATACAAAAATCACTCAAAGTTATGTTTCAACATTCACCAACTCACAGGTAGTGTCTGAAAGGTGAGTAATACCAACCAATCTTCACATTTTGCATGAAGAATTCATGTCAAATGATGTACAATAAATGATTGCTGCAACTTTACAAAGATGCTTTATATAACGTTCAATTATCTTTTCAAAATTCATAAATTTTATCATAAACATTCACCTGGGATGCCTGTAAAGGGTAAAATACGTATGTAGAGGCAAATTCAGAGTCGTCAAATGTCGTCAATATGGTGCATACACGCTGGCGTCATATGTCGTCATTATGGGATATACACAGTGTCGCCATATGTCGTCATTATGGGATATACACAGTGTCGTCATATGTCGTCATTAAGGGGTAAAGAGTTAATCTAAAGAAATGCTGTCGACCAAAAATGGCTTAAAAATAATGAAATGAAATGTTTCAACATAAAAAAATACTGTAAACCATAAGCAGTAAGCCATAATAAATAAAGCAAAGTCAATATCTGGTGTGAGACGACCCTTTGCTTTAAAAAAAATAGTAGTCTGAGGTCCAATGAGTGCAGTTTTATGCGGAAATGAGCTGTAGGTTTTACTGAGCATCTTACAGAACCAGCCACAGTTCTTCTGGACACTTTGACGGTCACACTCGCTTCTTCATTTTGCACCAAAACCCAGCAGCCTTCATTATGTTTTCTTTTTTACTCTGAAACGTGCTCTGTTTATGTAATATGCTGCTCAGATACAAACATTTTTCCCCCTGTAACATTTAATTTTGTGCTTGAAAACAAACGTTTGGACTCTAAAATGTTTTTGTAATGTTTTGACCCGATAATGTAGAAATCATAAAATAGAAATCTATAACACAGTCTGGATGAAAAAAAAAGGTGCCAAAGACTTTTGCACTGAACTATATAACAGAAAAATTACCCACCATAAATGTCCTTTTGCTTATCATTTTTCGGAAGGACTTTTATGGTGGAAAAGGATTATTTGATTTACTTTGGCAACATCAAGAACTAATTATAGACCAAAACGTTTGTCTTGGGAACCAACATGACTCATGGCATCTTCAGAGGAAAAAAAATAGACCTCATCTCTAGCATGGCAGTTTGGTTTGTCCTTCTGGAGAAGCTATGGATCTATGTACAACCCTACAATCCATTAGGACGCGTTGAAACCTTGACTATCCAAAGACCCCTTCAGGAACCTTCTTGAAATAATGCAGGGCAACTATTATGAATAAATTGGTTGGTTGGAGGTTGTGAAGGTTTAATTAGCAAGTCCTGTATTTCTAGAGATGTGGAACTATAAACACAATGACATACATTACTCATCCTGTAGGTTCTGTGATTGTGATTCAATGCACTATTTTTACATTAACTCAAAAGTTGTATTTATTCAGTTTAGTGGGTGTGCTGCAACAAGGAGATAACCAAACTCTACCCAAACTCTGGTCTTTTAGAGTAGACGTCAGGCGCTGCTTCTGAAAGAAACTGAACTCTCCGCTCTTCTTCGTTGTCAGAGTGACTATCACAAACATGAGGATGTGAGCATGGAGGACATGGGTATGTTTTTAGACATCCACTTTTGTTGTTGCTGGTGAAACAAGCTAAAAGCCAATTGTCATCTCGATACCAGAATGGTCTCAACATTACATGTGACCTGCATCTCAAACATTAGAATGAGATTACTATAATGTACGGCATGTTCCAAACACTGGAAAGCATTGAATCTGTTATAAGAGGACTTTTTATAACAGGGCCTTATATGTTCTGCTCTTCATTGTCATATCTACTGGATTTACACTATCGCTGTCAAACAGTAGTGTTTGGTTTACACCAAATTCAATTGCATTTTAGACAATATTTGTACAATATAAAGTCAAGTGCAAGGCATTACACTGCCTACATCATGGTTCTTCTTCTTAAATTGCTAATCTGCTTAAGGTTTTATTGCTCGCATACAAGGAAAATATGTTACAAACCTATTGTAAGTCACTGATTCTGTATGAACTTATTCAGAAGTAGTCTTGCTGGATATTTTGATCATTTGTGCCATCTCCTGCTTACTTTTGGTAGTACATGTGAAAACAGAGAAAGGGTCACATATTACCTTCTATCAAGTTGATCAAAATAATGTAAAAGGAGTGCTTGTAACAATAGCTAGAGAAATTAAAGTAAATGAGAATTACATTTACATTATTGTTGTTGGATAATAACACCATCAACAACAGCAACAATAATACCACCACCACCACCACGAACAACAACAGCAACAACAATACCACCACCACGAACAACAGCAGCAGCAGCAACAATAATACCTCCACCACCACCATCATCATCAACAACAGCAACAATAATACCTCCACACCCAGCAACAACATTACCACCACCATTAGCAACAACAATACCTCCACTATTAACAACAATAACACCATCAACAACAGCAATACCTCCACCATTAACACCAACAACAGTAGCAACAATACCATCACCATCACCACCACCATGAACAACAGCAACAACAATACCATCACCACGAACAACAGCAACAATACCACCACCACCACCAACAACAACAACAACGGCAGCAGCAACAATAATACCTCCACCACCACTATCATCATCATCATCATCATCATCATCAACATCAACAACAACAATACCACCACCACAAAAAACAACAGTAACAACAATACCACCACCATGAACAACAACAGCAGCAGCAACAATAATACTTCCACCACCATCATCACAACAACAACAGCAACAACAATAATACCTCCATGCCCAGCAACAACATTACCACCACCATTAACAACAGCAACAGCAATACCTCCACCATTACCACCAACAACAGCAGCAACAATAATACCACCACAACCACAAACAGCAACAACAATACCACCACCACAAACAAACACCTCCACACCCAGCAACAGCATTACCACCACCATTAACAACCATACCTCCACCATTAACAACAACACCATCAACAACAGCAATACCTCCACCATTAACACCAACAACAGTAGCAACAATAATACCACCACCACCATGAACAACAACAGCAACAACAATATCATCACCACGAACAACAGCAACAATACCACCACCAGCAACAACAACGGCAGCAGCAGCAATAATACCTCCACCACCACTATCATCGACAACAACAATACCACCACCACCACTACAAAAAACAACAGTAACAACAATACCACCACCACCATGAACAACAACAGCAGCAGCAACAATATTTTTTTTAATTTATGCACAAGCATATCATTTAAAATAATGTAAACAATTATTATGATTGAGATGTGCGAAGGAGAGGTATGAAACCCGAAAGGCCTTATAAAACCCATAAAAACAATAATCAAACACCACATTTGTTACAAACAAAGGCAAAAAATGATAATACTTCCACCATCACCACCACCACCATCATCAACAACAATAATACCTCCACGCCCAGCAACAACATTACCACTACCATTAACAACAGCAACAACAATACCTCCACCATTAACACCAACAACAGCAGCAACAATAATACCACCACCACAACCACGAACAATAGCAATAACAATACCACCACCACAAACAACAACAATATATCCACACCCAGAAACAAAAGCATTACCACCACCATTAACAACAGCAACAACCATACCTCCACCATTAACAACAACAACAACAACAACAACAACATCAACAACAGTACCTCAACCATTTGCACCAACAACAGCAACAACAATAATACCACCACCAACATCAACAACACCAGCACAGCAGCAACAATAATACCACTACCACCAATAACAACAATAATACCACCATCAACAGCAACAACAATAATACCACCAACAACAACAACAACAACTCTACCATTAGCAACACCAACAATAATACCACCACCACCAACAACAACAACAATAATACCTCCACACCCAGCAACAACAACAGCATTACTACCACCATTAACAACAGCAACAACCATACCTCCACCATTAACAACAACACCATCAACAGCAACAACAACAGTACCTCAACCATTAACACCAACAACAGCAACAACAATAATACCACCATCAACAACACCAGCACCATCAACAACACCAGCAAAAATAATACCACCACCACCAATAACAACAATAATATCACCACTATCAACAACAGCAACAACAATAATACCACCAACAACAACAATAATAACTCCACACCCAGCAACAACAACAGCATTACCACCACAATTAACAACAACAACAACCATACCTCCACCATTAACAACAACAGTACCTCAACCATTAACACCAACAACAGCAACAACAATAATACCACCACCAACAACAATAATAACTCCACACCCAGCAACAACAACAGCATTACCACCACCATTAACAACAGCAACAACCATACCTCCACCATTAACAACAACACCAGCACCATCAACAACACCAGCAAAAATAATACCACCACCACCAATAACAACAATAATACCACCACTATCAACAACAGCAACAACAATAATACCACCACCAACAACAACAATAATAACTCCACACCCAGCAACAACAACAGCATTACCACCACCATTAACAACAGCAACAACCATACCTCCACCATTAACAACAACACCATCAACAACAACAGTACCTCAACCATTAACACCAACAACAGCAACAACAATAATACCACCACCAACACCAGCACCATCAACAACAGCAGCAACAATACCACCACCACCAATAACAATAATACCACCACTATCAATGACAGCAACAACAATAATACCAACAACAACAACAACTCTACCATTAACAACACCAACAACAATAATACCACCACTACCACCACCATCAACAACACCATCAACAGCAACAACAGTACCTCAACCATTAACACCAACAACAGCACCAACAATAATACCACCACCACCATCAACAACAGCAGCAACAATAATAACACCACCACCAGTAACAACAATACCACCACTATCAACAACAGCAACAACAATAATACTACCAACAACAACAATACCTACACCATTAACAGCACCACCAACAATAATACCACCACTACCACCAACAACAACACCAGCACCATCAACAACAGCAGCAACAATAATACCACCACCACCACCAATAACAACAATAATACCACCACCACCAACAACAACAACAACAACAACTCCACACCCAGCAACAACAACAGCATTACCACCACCATTAACAACAGCAACAACCATACCCCCACCATTAACAACAACAACAACAACAACACCATCAACAACAACAGTACCTCAACCATTAACACCAACAACAGCAACAACAATAATACCATCACCACCATCAACAACACCAGCACCATCAACAACAGCAGCAACAATAATACCACCACCACCAGTAACAACAATACCACCACTATCAACAACAACAATACCTCCACCATTAACAACACCAACAACAATAATGGGTCATTCCACATCAATTCAACCGGGGCCCCCGCACTTAGGTCTCAGAAAATTCTGAAAAATTCACCAGATGTGGGGTGGCACGGTGGTGTAGTGGTTAGCGCTGTCGCCTCACAGCACTGTCGCCTCACAGCAAGAAGGTCCTGGGTTCGAGCCCCGGGGCCGGCGAGGGCCTTTCTGTGTGGAGTTTGCATGTTCTCCCCGTGTCCGCGTGGGTTTCCTCCGGGTGCTCCGGTTTCCCCCACAGTCCAAAGACATGCAGGTTAGGTTAACTGGTGACTCTAAATTGACCATAGGTGTGAATGTGAGTATGAATGATTGTCTGTGTCTATGTGTCAGCCCTGTGATGACCTGGCGACTTGTCCAGGGTGTACCCCGCCTTTCGCCCGTACTCAGCTGGGATAGGCTCCAGCTTGCCTGTGACCCTGTAGAAGGATAAAGCGGCTAGAGATAATGAGATGAGATGAGATCACCAGATGTACCCATGTTACCTAGGAGAAACACTGTAAACTTATTTGAATGTAAGATGTATACTTTCCATGTTACAGCCAGTTTTACTGGGAGAGGGGGGTGTCAATTTTGTTCAGACTCTTTTTTTTTTGTCAAAGTTCACAAGCCCATAGCTCAAGAACTAAACCATGTAGGAGGCTCAAATTTTGCATGCTGGTACATAAATAGGAATAGTATGTAGCAAAACTGTCATTTTGGGTCTGGATGATCCTGCATGGTCATAGCACTCCCTCAAAGATGATCAAAATTTTATTGGAGTTTTTGGCTGTGCTCTGTTTAGGCCTTCAGAAGACATATTTTTACCCAACATAGGCCCAACATTACCCAACATTTTTTTCCCTAATTGAGATAAGTAGAAACACTCTCAAAAAAAGCAATAAACAGAAAGGAAACTCTCAGAGATGGGACCAAGTCGCACATGTGCAAGTCTCAAGTAAGTCTCAAGTCTTAACCTTCAAGTCCCAAGTAAGTCCCAAGTCTTTTTTGTCTTGGGCAAGTCAAGTCAAGTCAAGTCACAGGCTATGTCAAGTCAAGTCAAGTCAAGTCCTATAATAAGTCAAGTCCAAGTCAATTCACCTTAGGTGTATTGGTGTAATTTTAGCAGCAGAATATGAATTTAATACATTGAAAAGGCAATACATAAGTAAATGTCAGTAAACATCCCTGGCACATTCATTAATTTTTATATTTTATTTATTTCTGATCAGTGATGGGAATAACAGCAGCCGCTACTAACACCTTTACTTGATCCAGTAACAGGCCATCTAATTAATTATTAGGGATGCACCGAAATGAAATTATGGGGCCAAAGTCGAACACCGTGTCTAATGCCGTACACACTATGTTTAATGCAATTGTACACCCTGAAGTTTAAGAACAGCAAAGGAAGATGAAAAATTCAGGGAGCTGTCTGTCTCATTTTTCACAATAAAATAAAACTAAACAATATATAAATAAATACATATAAATAGTAAATGCAAAAATTAATGAAAAAAACACCCCATTATGGTAGCCTACTCATGCAGAGAATTGGCATTCTGTTATGTGCGTAGTTAAAAGAGGGTAGGACGACACCTTGGGTTAACAGGGGCATGAGCTCCTCCAATCTCTAATCACGTCAGATGAGATGATTATTATTAATAAGATACACGTGGAGAAACCTGAAGTGACTTCGATGTATGTTTGCGCCAGTAAAAAAAAAAACCCCAAAGGATAGAGAAATGTGTCAGACATAATTTAGGTCTCAAAAAGAAGACCTGTTCGCCCGTGCAAAAGTGACATCATCTTACCCCATATGACAAGCTACAGAGGTGTGTGCAAAAGTGCTCTCTCGCTCTCTCCCTCTCCGAGGCTGCCTCAGCCTGTGCGGAGCGGGGACATACGACTTTGGCGCGGGAGTCTTGGTTCCCGCTATAATAGATTGTTACGAAAATAAATGTTAAATGAAATATGCATCCCGCGCATTCCTTTCCACAGGAACTTTGCTCACAACGTTTCGGTCGTGGCTAACGCACTGTCCTCCTTACCACAAGTGCAAAGTTTCGGGAACAATACGGAAAGGACAGTGCGCGGGATTCATCTTTCCTTGAACAATTACCCAGAGACTTTTTAAATTACCTCACTGGGAAATATCCAATGCACCTGTTCAGTTACAGAGTTGTGCTCTCTAAATTGTAGTCATTCAAACCATTGTTTTGGCGGCCTAGTAGCCTGATATACTAAATGTAAATTCATGGTTTGGATGACTGCACAATTTATTTTCGTAACACTGTGTTACAACGGGAACCAAGACTCCCGCGCACAGTCAGACTATTTTGCAGAGTTTAGTATTGCTGCTAGCCTGTATTCAAACAGCGAGTGGCATGCCGGGGAATCCAAATCGTGGCGCTTTTTTCAATAGTGCATGATAGGCAGTGGGACGGAGTTTTCTTTTCTTTTTTGATCGGGTAGTGTGACGAAAAAAATGTGCAGGTTGCTGCACTGCTATTTCAAACGGCTGTGATAAACTCCCCTGCCTCTATGCCCTATGGACAGTCTGGCTAATCTACACGAACACACTTACACGAATTTGTACTGCTCATGAACGTATACATGTTCACAAGCTGACCATTAGCTTAACCCTGAAACAGAACAACAGGGTAGGAAGCTGCTTATGTTATTCAGCATCACTACTGCAAAGTGCACAATCAACTTACTACTACTGATATACAATATCATTAAACTTGACGTAACTACATTGCTTACGAGCATTCACATAAGAATTTCACAATAATAAACTGAATCCCTAGCTACATCTGCAACGGCTAAAATCCTCCTACCGCTCACTCTCGTGGCTAACATTGGCTAACGAGGAGTTTAGCTGCTATCACCAAATAACAACACATTAATAAACTTACTGGGCAGAATGGATCTTCAAATGCCGGACGAAATTGGAGGTCGTGGTCTGGCTGTCAGAAATCGTCACGTTGCAAATCTTGCACTGCGCCGTTCGTCGGTTACTTTCTAGGCAGTAGCCCTTGAAGCCGAAAGTGATGACTCTTGGGATGGCTGACATGATGATATGATGTGAAATCTGTGAACACATCGTGGCATGGGGCGTGCCGGTATATAGCCCACACAGAGAGCGTGCCTGATGGACAGGGCGCTGACAACGCAATGGTAGTGCAATCAAAATTACTGAAGTATGTGCATATTACATTTTATTTTCACAATAAAAACATGATGGAAATAACACTCAAGTCACTCAAGTCATCGTGTGTCAAGTCAAGTCAAGTCCCGAGTCTTAAACTTCCAAGTCCGAGTCAAGTCTCAAGTATTTTCATGTTTTGTCAAGTCAAGTCACAAGTCATGAAAACAGTGACTCGAGTTGACTCGAGTCCAAGTCCCCAAGTCTCAAGTCCCCACCTCTGGAAACTCTATCAGTGTTTGAACAGAAGACCTCACAATTCTGACAAATCATTTTGGATGTCATTTTCAGAGCACTGTAACACCTTGTGGGAATGTGCGCAGATTTTTAAAATATTTTTTTCTTTATTCTCCATGATCCCTTCTTTTTAAAAACACCAATTTGGCTTGTCTTACTCAAATCTTTCTTTTTTATTTTCTACCCTGAACATGGGCAAAATGCACCATTGAGATCAATATGTTTTCTATAACATTAATGTAAAGAGTAAATAACCAAAGGCCAATTTTGCCCTGACATGATCACCTGAGAGTGCCAAAATGACAGTTTTGCTACATACTATTCCTATTTATGTACCAGCATGCAAAATTTGAGCCTCCTACAGTACATGGTTTAGTTCTTGAGCTATGGGCTTGTGAACTTTGACAAAAAAAAAAAAAAGAGTCTGAACAAAATTGACCCCCCCCCAGTAAAACTGGCTGTAACATGGAAAGTATACAGCTTACATTCAAATAAATTTACAGTGTTTCTCCTAGGTAACATGGGTACATCTGGTGATTTTTTCAGAATTTTTTGAGACCTAAGTGCGCGGGCCCCGGTTGAATTGACGTGGAATGACCCTAATACCACCACCACCATCAACAACAACAACACCAGCACAATCAACAGCAACAGTAATACCACCACCACCAACAACAATAATACCACCACTATCAACAACAGCAACACCATAAACAATAGGAACAGCAATAATACCAACAACAACAACAGCAGCAGCAACAACAATAACTAGAGGTGCTGTGCCAAGGGTACAGTGGTATTCCATTTCCACACCTGAGGCCTTGGGACAAAGGTCAAGGTCACAGAACTGAGAGAAATGAGGCTAATTGTCTGGAATCTGATGATAAAGGGAACAGGATATAATACTTCCATGGTTAATAATATTAACTAAGTTCCAATCTTTTACCAATTTCTTGATGTAGGCCAGTGAAAAATATGCAGATCATTGATCTGACCTGTCAAGGTCACTCCAGGGCAAAACTAATGTTCCCAAATGAAAGCCCATATATGACTTCCTATTCAATCATAACTATGGGCCTATCTCACACCGTTTTCATAATACAAGCCATTGAAAATATGCAGGTCATCGATTTGACCTTTCAAGGCCACTCGAGATCAAATTTTTTGGTGCCAAAAGAAAATCGATATATGAGTTCCTATTCATGATTAATAGTAACTATGGACCTATTTAGCACAGTTTATGAGATACAGGCCTTCGAAAATATGGGGGTCACCCATCTGACCTTTCAAGGTCACTTCAGGTCAAAATTTTTGGTGCCAAAAGAAAGTCTGTATATGACTTCCTATTCATGGTTAATAGTAACTATGGCCTTATCTTGCTCTGTTTTTGAGATATAGGCCATTGAAAATATGTGACCTAATATGGACCTAGGTCAAAACTACAAATATTCATTAAAGCATGTTTTTCTATGGCAAAGGAGCAAGGCTAGCTCAAAGATCATGAAAAATAGACAAAACTCTGACTTTTTGCTGTAGAGTCACCTAATTTACAAGTTCAAGGCCAGTGAAAATGGGTCTGATTAACTGATGCGAACTATTTTGAAGCCCTCCAAAAAGGTTCTCTGTACCCAATTTGGTGAAAATTCATAAAAAAAATGAGGGTGGAATAGCGATTTAACACATAAGTGACCTTTGACCTAATTCTGGCAAAGGGTCAAGGTCAGAGGTCAAATGAGTGCAAAAAAAGTATTAAGGTATAAGGGCCATGGAAGATGGCATGAAAGAATTTTGTCTACCTTGTCCTGGTACTGTACCAGGTGGTCCCATTTATTGCCATTCCTGAAAAATTTTTATGACATCATGACAATGGGCGGCACGGTGGTGTAGTGGTTAGCGCTGTCGCCTCACAGCAAGAAGGTCCGGGTTCGAGTCCCGTGGCCGGCGAGGGCCTTTCTGTGCAGAGTTTGCATGTTCTCCCCGTGTCTGCGTGGGTTTCCTCCGGGTGCTCCGGTTTCCCCCACAGTCCAAAGACATGCAGGTTAGGTTAACTGGCGACTCTAAATTGACCGTAGGTGTGAATGTGAGTGTGAATGGTTGTCTGTGTCTATGTGTCAGCCCTGTGATGACCTGGCGACTTGTCCAGGGTGTACCCCGCCTTTCGCCTGTAGTCAGCTGGGATAGGCTCCAGCTTGCCTGCGACCCTGTAGAACAGGATAAAGTGGCTAGATATAATGAGATGAGATGAGATCATGACAATGTGATGTCATACATTATATGGAGATCACAGATGGTCACTATCAATATGCACAACAAGTTTCATCCAGATATCTTGAAAATGGAGCGAGAAATGACCCATGTCTAACTACTACGATGACGTGTACACTAAACCTAAGTAATTTCAAGATCCCATTTCCACTTAAGTGGAAATGGGATAATAATTTCCACTGAAGGGGAAATGGGACAATAATTATACTGCATTCACATTGTAAAACATAATTGCATTGATTGTGCTATAATGTGTACAGTCTAATCACGCTTTACAACCGTGGTGAGCAGAAAAGCATCTGAGCATGCAATTGCAGAAGACCACATTGGGTTCCACTCCTGCAGCCAAGAACATGTTCCTATTAAATTAAAGTGGTCTTTTTCCTTTTCATTTGCAGCAACTACTGATCATTGACTTGAAAAACAAAATGTTTTTCAACATGGTGGTGTAGTGGTTAGCACCGTCGCCTCACAGCAAGAAGGTTCTGGGTTCGAGTCCAGTGGCCGATGAGGGCCTTTCTGTGTGGAGTTTGCATGTTCTCCCCATGTCTGTGTGGGTTTCCTCCGGGTGCTCCGGTTTCCCCCACAGTCCAAAGACATGCAGATTAGGCTAATTGGTGGTTCTAAATTGACCGTAGGTGTGAATGTGAGTGTAAATGGTTGTTTGTCTCTGTGTCAGCCCTGCGATAACCTGGCGACTTGTCCAGGGTGTACCCCGCCTCTCACCCATAGTCAGATGGGATCAGCTCCAGCTTGCCTGCGACCCTGCACAGGATAAGCGGTTTTGGATCATGGATGGGGGGCGGCGGCACGGTGGTGTAGTGGTTAGCACTGTCGCCTCACAGCAAGAAGGTCCTGAGCTCGAGCACAGCAGCTGACAAGGGTCTTTCTGTGTGGAGTTTGCATGCTCTCCCTGTGTCTGTGTGGGTTTGCTCCGGTTTCCCCGACAGTCCAAAGACATGCAGGCTAGGCTAATTGGTGACTCTAAATTGACCGTAGGTGTGAATGTGAGTGTGAATGATTGTGTGTCTCTATGTGTCAGCCCTGTGATGACCTGGTGACTTGTCCAGGGTGTACCCCGCCTCTCTCACCCATAGTCAGATGGGATAGGCTCCAGCTTGCCTGCGACCCTGTAGTACAGGATAAGCAGTTTTGGATCATGGATGGGGGGCGGCAGCACGGTGGTGTAGTGGTTAGCACTGTCGCCTCATAGGAAGAAGGTCCTGAGTTTGAGCCCAGCAGCTGACAAGGGTCTTTCTGTGTGGGTTTGCTCCGGTTTCCCCGACAGTCCAAAGACATGCAGGTTAGGTTAACTGGTGACTCTAAATTGACCGTAGGTGTGAATGTGAGTGTGAATGGTTGTGTGTCTCTATGTGTCAGCCCTGCGATAACCTGGCAACTTGTCCAGGGTGTACCCCACCTCTCACCCATAGTCAGATGGGATCAGCTCCAGCTTGCCTGCGACCCTGCACAGGATAAACGGTTTTGGATCATGGCTGGGGGGCAGCGGTACGGTGGTGTAGTGGTTAGCACTGTCACCTCACAGCAAGAAGGTCCTGAGTTTGAGCCTAGCAGCTGACAAGGGTCTTTCTGTGTGGGTTTGCTCCGGTTTCCCCAACAGTCCAAAGACATGCAGGTTAGGCTAATTGGTGGCTCTAAATTGACAGTAGGTGTGAATGGTTGTGTGTCTCTATATGTCAGCCCTGTGATGATCTGGCGACTTGTCCAGGGTGTACCCCGCCTCTCTCACCCATAGTCAGATGGGAGGAGGCTACGTTCAGACTGCACCCTGAAACGACCCATATCCGATTTTTTTTTGCCCATATGCGACCTGTATCCGATTTGTTATTGACAATCTGAACGACACAGATCTGATTTTTTCACATGCGACCCAGGCCGCTTGGATATGTGGCCCTAATTCCGATGCATATCCATTATTTTCACATGCGACTGCAGTCTGACCGGACAGGTCGCATTCATGCAACCTACACGTCATCAACAAGAGACAAACGTCACTATTCTGCGTTGGCTAATCCCGCCTCTTTGGTGGAAAACAACAACATTTGTACAGTTTTCAGAATTTAAATAGACTTTTATAGAATTGATCAAGCTAATGGTGGATTTGGTAGGGACCTGGATGTTAAACCATCCTGTATTACAAGATTATAAGATTACTGGAAATTTCCAGTAATTTGACACCTTTCGGTCTCATTAGTCTGCTGCCCACATTAATCAGATTATTGTGTGAGTTCCGCCGCCGCCACAAAAACCACATCGCCAGGTCTCGCCTCATCTCCATGCTTTGCTTGAAGAGTGCGCTTTTTTTTTGTTTACGTATTACGTAGATGTGCTTATTACGTGTCAATTTGCGCATGCGGGACACTTTTGGGTCGTTTTCCGTTCATATTGGAGATCGCATACAAGTCTCATATAATTGGTAATGTGAACGGCCTAACAAAAAAATCGGATTTCACAACAAATCGGATACGGGTCGTTTCAGGTTGCAGTCTGAACGTAGTGGGATAGGCTCCAGCTTGCCTGCGACCCTGTAGAACAGGATAAGAGGCTACAGATGATGGATTTTCTCCAACATGGCAACCTTGGCAATGATAACTTTCGTTTTCCGTTCGTCAGGACTCGGTACAGAGCTGGAAGGTAAACAGAGGAGTTGGCTTTCCAGTCGGGAGAAGAAGCAGAGGCGTGTTTTCGACCTGGTCCTAACACAGCGTCCACAACGATGACTCTTGACTCTCTAATGAAGCAGATCTGCGCGAATGGCGGCGCTATGCTCTATGAGAATGCGATATCTGAATTTAGACGCGGTGTCTTTGATGACTGGTTCACCAGCTCCTTCACCGATGCAGCTCTCGAAGGAAATGAATCTCTCGTGACGGTTTTTGTAAGCGGACAGAAAACAATCATCGCCAAAACCGGGGTGAAGCTGTGCAGAGCGAAGAACTGTCAGGGCTGTATGAATTTACACCTGTGCAAGTTTTTCCTGCTTGGTGACTGTCAGTATGGGAGAGGAAGGTAAGAAACCAGAAGGAGGCGAATGGATGATCCCAGTACATGTGGGATTTCCGATTCTTTCGGTGATCGGTTCAGAGTCGACTCTTTCAGTGCTCAAACGACTCAGTGCTATTTTCCCCACAAAACTTCTTTCATCACTTAATCATCGTTCATCTATCGTTTAAGGTGGGGTTTACATTAGAGCGGATCATCAGATTAACGTTTTTAAAAACGATTCGCGTGCACACAGCAACGCCAATACACGGATACGCTAATCACATGACTAATTCGGCACGTAAGTTGAAATGTGTCAGTGCGGCTCATCGTGTCCTCCTCAGCGGCTGCGCTCCAAATCACTCCGCCCTGAACAGCGAGTGCCCTCTGGAGGGTGCGCACTCCGGCCCTGCGCAGCTTACAGAGCGCGCGAGTGAAGCGCACGAGCAGTGTTTCGGGACTGAGCCGCTGTGCGCAAGTCACCACTTGCAAGTGGAAGGATGGCAAGCCTAAAGACCATCATAACTACACAATGGGCAGTATTTGCATCAGTATTTGCAGTATTTTCATACTTTTATACTCTTTAATGAAAGGTGATACAAGGCGGAAGTCCGCGCTGTTTTTCAGCAGTCGCGTCACATGACCAACGCCAGCGAATCAGGAAGGTGGATGTCACAGTGACGTTGTCCAATGATGACGCCAGCTAGAGCTCAGCACAGCGTATCCGCGTATTCTCAATGTTTACACAGCACCGGACCAGACACGATCTGGACTGAATATGTGGACCCTGGCGGATTCCCGTTTCCCGGCGTTTCCAGGCGTTTTAATGTAAACGGACAGTGCAGCCGCGAAGAAAACGAGACAGATACGGTCTAATGTAAACTTGGCCTAAATCAGGGGTTTTCAAAGTGTGGGAGAGTCAGCCCCCCCTCGGAGAGCAAATAAACAACAGCGCCCCCTTACAATTTTTGTTGTTGCTATACTTAATGTTCCATTTGTATTTTTAAAAAATGGTTGTTGTACACATTTTTATTTTTCACATTTTAAACATCTGTGCTTTTTAAAACATCTTGTTTTACACATTTTAAACATCTCATAGCATCGTTAGCGAGCACCTCTTGGCAGACAACACACTGTGGCAGTGGAGCATCTTCCGATCCAGTCCATGAAAATCCAAACTTTAAATAGTCGTGGTCATACTTCCTTCTTTTTCCAGTCCCCCAGGATTCCGCGGGCCTTTTTTGTGATTGTTGCGGGCTAAAATGTCTGATGTTGCGGGGGGTTTCCAAAAAATTGCGATGAAAGTTGCGGTGTTTTTTAGGTTTTTGTTGCGATTACATTGCGGGAGGAAGTGAAAGTTGCGAGAAATTGTTGCGATTTTCTCTTTTTGTGATTTAAAATTGAGTGATATGTTAAATATTAAGTTATTACCGAAAAACTATTGATTAAAAAAACAAAGACGCTGAGAAATGGTTCTATAAACAACTTTACCAATATAAAAGATTACCAGGACTACAAAAATGCAGAAAAATAGGCTTTACTTATCCAAATGCACCTGTTGGTTCAAAAGTTAAAGTGCAGAGAACCTCACAGCACAACATGAAGTTACCTTAAAATATAATGTAAATGCCTCAGCTTTCATGTAAGAAAAAAAAAACTATTAATACCAGTACTGTGTGCAGGCAGTCTCTCCTGAAGACTAAATTAAACAATAATTATAAACTAATAAAATAAATGGCTCAGGCTTCATAGAAGAAAAAAAAACAATTTGAACAGAATCTCACAGTACAATGCTGAAGCTGCCTAAACAATGGAAAATAAAATACCATTTTGGCAAAAATGTTGGCATCCATTAATTTCTTGTATTAAGTAAAAAAAAAAATAAAGTGCACACAGTCCTTCACTGTAAACATAACACACTTTCAGTAACAGAATTTAAGCCTATATAAACACTGACTCGCACATCATGCAATGTTGCCAGATACTGCTGACGTTTTCCAGTCCAAAATATGTTCAAAACCCGCCAAAATGCACTTGAAACCGCCCAATCTGGCAACACTGCGCGCACATGCTGCTTGTCTTGAACGTATACACGGAAGTAAGGCGGAAGGTAGTTTGTCGACGTCACCTTAAGATGACGCCAACGATTGGTCAAATTTGCGGGAAGGTTGCGGTGATTGGATATAATTGCAACACCGCCCTGAATTCGCGGGGATTGGTTGAATTTGCATTGAAGTTGCAAATCGCAACATCGCGAAATCCTGGAGGCTCTGGTTTTTTTTTTGCTTGGCCCAGACTCTGTCTCCTCACTCACTGTAGCTTTAGGTACTAAAAATCGATCCGTTTTGTCTCTGGCAAAGGCTAGCTGAAGTTCGCTAAACGTCCGCAATAGTAACTTATTCTGGTTTATGTTTCCTCACGTTGCGCCCCCCCCGAAGAACTCTGGCGCCCCCCAGGGGAGGCGCGCCCCACACTTTGAAAAGCCCTGGTTTAAATGATTCAGCAACATGTTTAATAGCTATAATCTTCTAGTTAATGAACTCATAACATGTTATTGTGTATAAAATCTATTTAAATACGTTTTAAAAACAAAACTAATACAACCCCGATTCCAAAAAAGTTGGGACAAAGTACAAATTGTAAATAAAAACGGAATGCAATAATTTACAAATCTCAAAAACTGATATTGTATTCACAATAGAACAGAGACAACATATCAAATGTCGAAAGTGAGACATTTTGAAATTTCATGACAGCGACACATCTCAAAAAAGTTGGGACAGGGGCAATAAGAGGCTGGAAAATTTAAAGGTACAAAAAAGGAACAGCTGGAGGACCAAATTGCAACTCATTAGGTCAATTGGCAATAGGTCATTAACATGACTGGGTATAAAAAGAGCATCTTGGAGTGGCAGCGTCTCTCAGAAGTAAAGATGGGAAGAGGATCACCAATCCCCCTAATTCTGCGCCGACAAATAGTGGAGCAATATCAGAAAGGAGTTCGACAGTGTAAAATTGCAAAGAGTTTGAACATATCATCATCTACAGTGCATAATATCATCAAAAGATTCAGAGAATCTGGAAGAATCTCTGTGCGTAAGGCTCAAGGCCGGAAAACCATACTGGGTGCCCGTGATCTTCGGGCCCTTAGACGGCACTGCATCACATACAGGCATGCTTCTGTATTGGAAATCACAAAATGGGCTCAGGAATATTTCCAGAGAAATCGAGAAGCAGGAATCAGAATCAGTAAACTAGCAAGGGTTGGGCGATTGGCAATCAACGTAGTGTAGGAATGACAAAGAGTGAGAAACAAGAAGAAAGTAGCGAGGGTCAGAATCAAAATAAGCAGCCCAAAAGATACAAGGCTTGGTATGTACTGAAAGCAGAACAATACTTCGCAAAGGTGTGTTTGAGAGGTGAGCTTATATGGAGGGACAGGTGATTGAGGAAATGACAGTCAGCTGTGATTCAGTAGGTGGAAGACAGAGGGTGCTGTGTGTTATGGGAGTTGTACTTCGGGGAGTCCATGTTTGTAGTCTGTTGAGCTTCAGCAGGTTTACTGACACCACATCACGAAATTTCTAACGCTACGTTCACACTGCAAGGCTTAATGCTCAATTCCGATTTTTTTGTGAAATCCGATTTTTTTGTGAGGTCGTTCACATTAACAAATATATGCGACTTGTATGTGATCCTCAGTATGAACGAAAAGCGACCTAAAAGTGTTCCGCATGCGCATTGCAGGATACGACGACGTCACACGCAGTGAGCATGGCCAGTGTTTACGGAAGTAAAACCGCCCGGTTGCGGTATGACTCATCCAATCTAGCTTGAATAGCTGTATCTCCCCAAATGGAAATCAGCTCCCTAACCTCTGCGTCCTTCCATTGAGAAGATTCAGAACCTTCACAGCCCGAAGCGTCCCTCGCATTGATGTCATGCGCAGGGGCGCAGATACGTTTTTTGAACTGGGAGGGACAAAAAACTGGGGGGGGACAAAGCTGCCAGCAAACCAACCCCAACCCCGATATGCCTGTCAAACTTGTTGTTAGTAACCATAGCAACCAAGCTCGAGCTCGCAACCTGTGCAGTCTGCGCAGCTCAACCAACCAAATATCAGTCTTTGTTTTGTTTTATGTGAGTTGTTGCAACTATGTATACACTGCTGTGCACCTCAATAAACCGAATGGTAATTAGTCTTTTGATTTTTCCGTGAGGTTTGCCTTATGCAAAGAAAGACAGCATAGACGTTTTTTCCTCCCTATAAGTGGGGGGGACCGAACGAGGTGAATTTAAATCTGGGTGGGACGAGTCCCACCCTCTATCTGCGCCCGTGATTATGCGCCATGTTGTTGTAACTTTTTTTGAGAGACCCGCCGCCTACTTCAGCGCAGAATAGTGACGTTTGTGGCTTGTTGATGACGTGTAAGTCGGATGAATGCGACCTGGCGGTTCAGACTGAAGTCGCATATGAAAAGAGCGGATAGGAATCGGAATTAGGACCACATATCCAAACGGCCTGGGTCGGATTTGAAAAAATCGGATCTGTGTCGTTCATATTGTCAATAAAAGATTGGATACAGGTCACATATGGGCGAAAAGATCGGATTTGAGTCACTTCAGCCTGCAGTGTGAACGTAGCCTAAGTCATCGAGGGCTGAATAATCGCTGAACAACTATGTTAAAAGGGCAGCCATGAAATCTGTACGGCAAAATGAATCGTATATTCAAGAAGTTTTGAACACTTTCATTGGGAATCAGTAAAACAATGACTAAGTTAATTTCCTGTTTATTTCTTTTGATTCCATTTCAATACATTTCCAACTTTTTGTTTGATATCTTTTAACATCGAAACATGAAAATGAGTGCAATCAAACATTTACATTCAGTCTGTCAATGGGCTATAAACTCGCCTATCATCACCGGTGTGGCAGTAAAAACTTAACAGTTCGGTTTCAATAGGAACATCTTTAAAATTCAACGTCCATATGTACATGCCCCATTCATTCCTTCATTTACAGTATATTTAACACTATGAAACTGAGTCGTACATAGGCTGATAGCCGAGTTGTCTATAAGCCATGTACGACAAGCTTGAGTGGAATAACTTTTATTCTATCCACATTCACTGGATTTTGAGAAACAGAACATTTTTATTTTTATTTTGCAAATTTGATAAATAAATACACAAAACGTCTGACAAAATCATTTCCGCTTAGACTGTAAACAAACCGGCGAAATGATAGGAGCAATTTGTGAAAAATGCTATAATAATAATAATAATTCTTGAAAAATAAAAAAGATACGATCTTACCATCAAATACTTTTATTCCATATTTTGTTGCTTTTTTATTTTTTGGGGTTTTGTTTTCAGGTAGTTTTTATTTCGTCCTTGGTTGTTTCAGCAATGCACTCTGCCATTTTGTTTTTCTGTACTCACGGTATATGAGCTGATAGCCTAGTAGTAGAGTAGCCAATCAGAGTGCACGATTGTTCATATCCAGTGAATGTGGATAAAATAATCAAGTGTGTTTGGTTTGATGTTTTTAGCATGTAACATACAGTAGAATTATTAACATTAATGAAAAATGCAGTCAGCAATTTACATTCAGGATAAAAACTTGCCTGTCCTCACCATTCAAAAACTGTGTGGCAGTAAAAAGTGTGTGTGTGAGAGAGAGAGAGAGAGAGAGCGCACGAGAGTGTGTTTCATTGAGCAGAGCTGTGAGCAAGCCGAACAAATTGGCTTTCGTCCACTTTTCCTGAAAGCTTTGACTCTTTATCAACTTTCATTTTCTTTAACGTCTTGACACTAGACAGCAAGAAGCTAGCTTGCAATCTTTCTTCCGTCATGAATGACTAGCTGTTTACTTGAAATAGCTTGTCACCACCTAGTGGATGGATGGCGAATTGCTTTTCGTAGTAATAGGTGACGCAAAGAATGTAGAATCTTTGGTTGACATGCGGGCCGTTCTGAATCTTTGAGCAGGCCAGATGTTTGACACCCCTGCCTTAGAGTAACCTACTTTCTTTGGAGCCATGAAGCTGGACACTGCAGTCAGGTTTGTGCAGTTCAACATTATCAACCAAAATGTGTATTTTCTACTTCGCCTCCACCTCCATTCTCTGGTGTAATGTACGCTGATGAACTGGGGATTTGTTAGGAATGAAAGTATGTAGCCGCGAGTTACCATATATAGCATTGTTTATTAAAGGTCCTGACTGCAAAGTTGAATTCTGGGCAAAAAATGTTCTATTTCTGTTGCTGTTGGAATTTCAGGATGTTGTACTGCTGCACACACCGTGTATCCTGTGTGTGAATGTTTTGCTGAGATAAAAAGCGTCCCGCATTTTACGATTCCGGAGATTGCCAAAGCAAGTGAGCAACAATATCACGTGACAACCGTGGGACGTGTTTAACCTACTTTTAACCAAAACAGGTCAGCGTGGGCAAACATGACGGACTCTGCTCTCCCACCAGCTAAAAGCCAGCGGAAAAGAAAAGGAAAATATGAAAGCGAATCGGCTAGAAAGCACAGCAGAAAAAACAATGGAAACCAAAAGGTTGTCGTGAGGGGACAGATCGACCGCTGGAATCAACTGAAGGATGAAGGTCGATGCAGAGTCACAATGTTTTCCGCGTGTCACCATGTTGGTGTAATGCAGTTCCACAGTTATGCTAATTAGTTAAAGCTCCTTGCGTTCGGCTGTTTCCGTAGGGCCGTACCGTTTACCTCAAGAGGGAGGAAAATGGTCCCAAAACGGAGAAACGTGACCCTCAGGACATCAAAATGATCACATCTCGTCCGCATGATATTGTTCTTGCAAGACAGAAGAAGATGCCATGAACAATAAAAAAAAAAAAATCAGATGACTTTGCAGTCAGCATATTTAAACTTAAGTTGTAGGGAAATACTTTTTTTCCTTCCTATTTTTTTCAAAATGGCCAGATAGGGAGAGTTGGGACGGTTCATTATGTTACAGTTTTTTTCTTCTGGTTTACAAATATAAAATTGTTTACTTTTTTTAGTGCTGTCAAAAATGTCGCGTTATTAACGTGTTAACTTGACTCAATTTTAACGGCGATAATTTTTTTTATCGCGAGATTAACACTCTGTGACATGATGTAGGTTTTTCATAAGCTTTTGAAACTGCCAGGAACTTGGAACAGAACAGAGACTTTGCTTAGAAAAACGATAGCAGCTAGACTGTAATGCCACGCCCGCCCCACGCAGCCAGAGTCCTCTGCCCTCCCCCCAAAGAACCAGCGCGGGCAGCTCGCGCTGCCACGCCTCGGGACGAAGAGCCATGGTGCTCGGCTTAGGTTTCGTTTTCCCATCGGCGGCTCCAGCCCGACTTTGCAGTGGCTGTGACAAGACATGTTATACGGAGCCGTAGTAACTCGTCCCCTCACTTTTAATTACCCGAGCGCACGCCTTAACGCAAAGCGTGCGCACGGGTTATAACTTGTGCGCGTGCATTAATATCTCGTGCACACGCCTTATAAGTCGTTCCCACGCTTTGTTATTTTTTTATTCACCATGTCCCCTCTACGGCTCCGTAGTGTTATGCTCTGCAATAAAAATAAAAAAAAATTGGTACAAAGCAAGCCCATTCACTTTTTTATGCTGATAAGAGAATTACAATGGTTTTTCATGTGACAAAAATGTGCGATTAAATTGCGATTAATCGTGAGTTAACTATGACAGTCGCGACATTAATCGCGATTAAATATTTTAATCGCTTGACAACACTACTTTTTTTTGTTGTTGTTAAAAATGTGGGCGTGTCCCTGCACGAGGATTAAACTTCTTTTCATTTGTTCTTCAGAATGGAAATGTTTCGTCGAATCAGGTTTTGGGTAAAATGACATTTTTTCTATCGCTGTACCAGCATTGTGTGTTCATAAAGTTCATATGTAACAAGTTTCGATAATAAATAAAAATTAAACATGTAGGATTTTATTTTTGTTCCATGTCTCTACACTGTGTCCCAAGTCTCCCAACATAATGTCCCATGTATCCCTGCAAATAAATAAATAAATAATAACAGAAAACCTGAAGCCTTCAATATATGTGACAAGCTGAGAAACTAATGTTGTGTTAAAGGCGTCGTGCGGTAATTTCAGCAATCAGGCTATATCATGTGTCAAAATGTCGGGTTTGGTGGGTTATTCAAGCCCCTCAGTTTCCCACGATCTCAGTGTCACGATGCGCCCGCTACAAGCATTTAAAGTTGACGCGCACAGCCAAATTTAGGCAGCCAGCCGTTAACTAGGTCAACTTATGTGTGACGTCATACCAGTAACCTCCCTTGGGTGATGCTGGCCTGTCCCCATGTTTTCTCTATAGCGTGCGTTTACCAGAGTTGTTCACATTGCGGATTTTGTGGATTTATTCAGTTTGTGGATAGTTTTGAACACTCAAAACACTATGAAATGATGTATTAATATTCTGTGATACAAAATGCCTAGTGAATGTGAGTGTGAATGGTTGTCTGTGTCTATGTGTCAGCCCTGTGATGACCTGGCGACTTGTCCAGGGTGTACCCCGCCTTTCGCCCGTAGTCAGCTGGGATAGGCTCCAGCTTGCCTGCGACCCTGTAGAACAGGATCTGATTTCAAGGTCATGGCTAGGTATTGATAGAAAAAAAAATTTTTTTTAAAACACATTGTGGCAGCGGGGGCGTGGTCAAGCGCCGGTCTGTGACAGGAGGGCGGAGCCAGGGAAGGTGAGTGGCAGAATCATTACACCTGATGGTAATTAACCTGTGTTTTGTGTGTTTTCCCAGTAACCGCGCCCTATTTAAGGAGGCAGAGCAGAGAAGAGCTCATCCCGGGACAAGAACACAGTGTGTGTGTTTCGCTATCGGATTAAAACTGGCGGTTATACTGAAAAGTCTGGCAATAAAAAGCCTATTTGCATCTGAAGCGTTGTCCTGCCGTCCTCTGTGCTCCACCCACACTTCAGAGAGCTCTACAGTGGTGCCAAAACCCGGGACAAGGTGGAGCACCAACCTCGCAGCCCCATGGAATCCTCCCCGTTTGCGGACCTGGTCCACGCCCTCGCCACGGCTCAGCAAAGCCAGCACCAGGCGCTCGTCACGCTCCGAAAGGAGCAAGAGCGGCGCTTCGAAGCCCTGGTGCTGGCCCAGCAGGAAGATCGCGAGGCGTTCCGGCATCTCCTCGCGTCGGCGGGGTCCACCAGCGCCCCGGCCGCGGGCCCGTCTCCCCTCACCGTGACCAAGATGGGCCCGCAGGACGACCCCGAGGCGTTTCTCACATTGTTCGAGCAGGTCGCCGAAGCCTCGGGGTGGCCGATGGAGCAGCGCGCGGCGCGCCTCCTCCCCCTCCTGACGGGAGAGGCGCAGCTGGCCACGCTATAACTCCCCGCCGGTTGGCCTACGCGGACCTTCGCCGGGCCGTCCTCCAGCGCACGGAAGCGCTGTGCGCCCCACGCGCTGGAGGACGGCCCGGCGAAGGTCCGCGTAGGCAAGCCGGCGGGGAGTTATAGCGCGGCCAGCTGCGCCTCTCCCGTCAGGAGGGGGAGGAGGCGCGCCGCGCGCTGCTCCATCGGCCATCGTGACGAGCGCCTGGTGCTGGCTTTGCTGAGCCGTGGCGAGGGCGTGGACCAGGTCCGCGAATGGGGAGGATTCCATGGGGCTGCGAGGTTGGTGCTCCACCTTGTCCCGGGTTTTGGCACCACTGTAGAGCTCTCTGAAGTGTGGGTGGAGCACAGAGGACGGCAGGACAACACTTCAGATGCAAATAGGCTTTTTATTGCCAGACTTTTCAGTATAACCGCCAGTTTTAATCTGATAGCGAAACACACACTGTGTTCTTGTCCCGGGATGAGCTCTTCTCTGCTCTCCCTCTGCCTCCTTAAATAGGGTGCGGTGACTGGGAAAACACAGGTTAATTACCGTCAGGTGTAATGATTCTGCCACTCACCTTCCCTGGCTCCGCCCTCCTGTCACAGACCGGCGCTTGACCACGCCCCCGCTGCCACACACATGTTTTAAGTGTTTCTATGTATCAATCATTAATTGTACAAAATGATTTTCATACATTTATGTATGTGTCATATCTTTCTTTGTCACATGAAGTGTTGTCTTGATAACACATGTGGCACATAATTTTAGCAAATGGATGACAGAAGATTAATTGAAAGATTTATGCCACAGAGCTGCCTTTAACTAATAATTATCACTTATTACTGACGATTGTACGTTTACTAAACAATACAATACAAAGCTCAATACTCCCAGCCTATAACATACTGAATATCAAGTTAAAATCAACCGCAATAAAAGGAAAATGATGAAAACTGGAATATCAAGGGGTCTACTGTATCAGAAGGCCCACTGCATTTCGCGAGATCGCAAGCTGTCAAGTTGCTAGAATTCAATCTTTCTAGCTATACTTTCACCCCCTACAGCGATCAGTATTACACATAATCATAGATTAATCTCACAGCATTCTAATTCAAGTGAAAATGGTCTTTAAAAATACACATAAGTAGTGATTTAGTCAGAGAAACCAACCAAAACAAGTCTTCAAGTCGCCGGTCTTCATTCTCGTCTTCGTTTCTGTCGTCGTCAGAACTGTCCTCATTTTCTTCTGAAGATGAGCGCTCAGGTTCAGATCTGTAAGGCTGGATACCACCAGGACATTCAGCTCTCAAAATCTCTACTTGTGGGCCATTTTCTTCTTCTGTATCGGTAAAATCAAAGCTAATTTCCTCAGCATCGCTCCTATTTTCTGGTGTGTCCGTCATTGCAACTGCACCAAGTGGTTACTGGTATGACGTCACGCAGCTGTTCCATTGACCGAGAGGGGGCGCTGCGAACGCGGGAAATTTCAAGTGATGGGCATGATCAAATAAGGACCGATTACAACCGCGGGAAGCTTTTGAAAAATCGACGGTCAATTTATTTCGAATCTCGAAAGCATTCTGGTGCAGAATAATGCGACTTTTATCGCCACTGCATGACGCCTTTAAAGTGCATATCACGGGTAAATTGAGGAGCAAGATCAATGTAATTCTCCTATTTTATATTAAACTTTGGTCAAATATCTGTAACATTGTGCGTTCTCTGCAATTTTTTTTACTTTGCGCAATACCAGAAAAATTCAGTTGAAATCAAGCCATTTGAGGCGAATTCATCTGCTCTGAAAAAAACTTGCCATTTGGATTTCCCAGCATTGATTTTCGTGACGTTGCGTGCGGGACGCCTCCTTCTGAATCCTACGTCAGCGCTGGTTTGTTTATGAGAAAACGACCTGTTGATTTTCTGCAAATTTCTTCAACGTTATCACGTAATTATTAAAATGGTTAACAGATGTATCATAGGAGGGTGTAGCAACACCAATCTTGATGGGATTGGTACTCATCGTTTCCCAAAAGACCGGACAATGAGAGAGAAATGGGAGCGCTTCATGCGAGGCAGCCGAGGACCAAAGCAGAGCCGAGAAAAAGACCAAGAAAATCGGCAATTCACAAGTTGACTGTTGCCAGAGTAAGAAATAATTCTGACATCTCATTATATTCTTCATCCAAAGGTGAAGTAACATTGCGCTCAGGTGACAATTCCATATTTCAATGCAAAATCGCTAGCTGCTAAACTTGGTCTACACAGGCTGTGCTCTGAAACCGTACAAAGCTCTCGCAGCCTGCTGGCGCTTCCGCAGGTGACGTCACGAATCTGGCTCGAGACTCCCTTGGGATTTTTCCAGACGCATTTTATTTTATTTTTTTCTGCTGTAGACAGATGGCCTTGTGCAAAACTACCCTTCTGGATGAGTGTGTAAAGGGACATTCTTTCATATAAAAAAAAAAAACTAAATTGGTCCAGGATATGCACTTTAAGAGGGCATAGTAAATCCTCTCTAAAGCAATATGAATGTGACGCTACCTGTAAAGAATTTCACACAATCTACAAAAGTTGAAAACTTGTCCCAAGTCTCCCTGCTCTCCCCTACAGTGAGTGGTTATTCACGGGTTATTATTATTATTATCCTGCTCGCTTTTCACCTATTAATATTCACTTAAAAAGAGTCGACTCTGAGTGAACGAGTCATCAGTAGTAACTACGGCAGGCTAACCTCAGTCCACAGTGACGTCAGCTGAGAGTCAAAGGTTTCTATTAGGTAGATAGCGGAGAGAACATTGATTAGAAAGTTTGGTTTTACTATCATAATAATCATCACTGGACTGAACTACTATACGACTAAAGTACTACTAAAGTCAGCCATTAAAAACACAACAATTCAGAGTGGCTTCAATTTCCTAGGCGGTGCCTTTCAAGAGCTAAACATCTTGTTACGTCTGCCAACTTTGTTGGAGCAGGTTATGCTTCTGTTTGTTTGTCTGTCTGTTCCCAACGTAACTCAAAAAGTAGTGAATAGATTTTGATGAAATTTGGAGGAAAGGTGAGCCATGGGCCAGGGAGCAACTGATTAGATTTTCATGCAAACCTGAATATGTGGCTTGGTGGAGGAGGTATGCACTCTACCAAGTGCCCTTCGAGTTTATCTTGTTTTTAAATAATGTATACTTACAATTGAAGAAAATGCGCTTTTTTTTTCTTGGCAGGTGGCTGGGCTCAGATTTTTAGACAGGCCTTATAGGTGAAAAAGTTCTACCATGTTTGGTGCCACTATTTTGCATTTTATGGACCAATAGCCTTGGGATATTGCCCAAGACTAAGATAAGAGAAGCACATGAGCACAAACAAAAACATCGTGACCCAAGGGAAAGACACATTACGAGTAAAGAAAGAACAGTGAACACTGAACTCACATTAAATTCAAGTGATCTTAAATGTCTAAATCATGTATTTATTAATCATGGGGGGAAAATAGAACATAATCCTACAATATTGCTTAAACTATATATCACAGTCGTTTAACAGCTACTCTGAAAATGACCTCTTTTGTTCTGTAGACGAGGATGCCGTTTTAGTCACGACCTGCAGACGGAGCAGAACGCCAGAGTCCTTCAGAAACATGGCCTGAGTCAGCTGGACAGGAGCGAGCTCTGTACCTTACTACTCCAGAGTGACAACACCATCCTCCCTCCAGTAAAAGATCATACCATTCTGTTTTACTCATAGTAGCCAGTTTATAGTGTTTTATCAACATTCTGCACTCATCCAACTTAGTAGACTTGAAGCAATTTGAAATTTCAGGGTCATTTACGTATTATGAAACACAATCCTCAGTCATAAAAGGTGAAAATGAACGTAGTTAAATATGCTTAAGTTGATTTTTGCTCACAATAGCACCCAAATAATTTACTTCCCTAGAATAAAACAACTTTCATTCCGTGCGAATGGGTACAGTAATTGGCCCTTTTCACGTTTCTGTGCAGGGTAGCGTTACTTCCACTGCAACAATAACAATGCGAATTACAGATGAATCGAAGAAAGAGCTTGAAATATAACACTGCAAAAAGTGACGTCTTCACAAGAGGAAATCTTATCTCATCTCATTATCTCTAGCTGCTTTATCCTGTTCTACAGGGTCGTAGGCAAGCTGGAGCCTATCCCAGCTGACTACAGGCAAAAGGCGAGATACACCGTGGACAAGTCGCCAGGTCATCACAGGGCTGACACACAGACACAGAACCATTCACACTCACATTCACACCTACGGTCAATTTAGAGTCACCAGTTAACCTAACCTGCATGTCTTTGGACTGTGGGGGAAACCGGAGCAAACCCACGCGGACACGGGGAGAACATGCAAACTCCACACAGAAAGGCCCTCGCCGGCCACGGGGCTCGAACCCGGACCTTCTTGCTGTGAGGCGACAGCGCTAACCACTACACCACCGTGCCGCCCCAGAGGAAATGCATGTTGCAAATATTTCCTATTATAAGGTTACAACAATCCAAATATCAGCTTCTCAAGCCTATTTCTAGCAATTCTTTAAAGAAATAATAATTTGATTCTTGAAATAGTCTTGTTCTATAGGCAGATAATTTCACTCATTTTTAGCATTCTAGTAAATTTTTAAAAAGTTTTAAATGAATACAAACGTATAACGCGGCTGTGACAACCCAGACGTTCGTGGATTGTGAATAGACTCAAGGTTTTAATGAGAACAATGACCGAAGACAATGTACAAAAGCCAGGCCAGGTCAATACCGAGAGATCCAAAACAGTAACGAGGGCTCGACAAATCATGGTCAGGAAACAGGCAAGAGTCCACGAACCGGGAATCAGTAAACACAGGCAATCTAAACACAAGGGCTAGGCAAATTGTAATCAGGAAACAGGCGAGGATCAAAAAAACAGGAAGCAAGAGAAACGGGCAAACAGACACAAAGGCTAGGCGAAACGGGAAAAAAACGGAAGGCAAAAAGGGTCATACACAATCAGAATGATAACGCTGATAACGCTCAGTAGGCTCACGAAATGTAGAGGCAATACTGTGCGACGAACAAAACAAACAAAGGGGTATAAATACAAACGGAAACAAAAAGGTACAGGTAATGGTGATTAGAACTCGGGGGAGCCGCTCCTAGGAAGTGGCTCCGGGTTGGCTGACGGAGTGCACGTGGTAGTGACTGGTGTGTGAGGGGAATTGTGGGAAGTGGAGTCCTGAGTGTTGGGTGAGCCCGGAAGCATGACAAAATGTCTAGAAATATTATTAGCTCATCCAGCCAACAGGTGATGAGTTTATGCCATCGTGTGTTGTCCGGCGTCGTCCACATTTCACAAAAATCGCTTCTTCTTTCTCAATCCTTCAGTGAAATCCTGTAGTGTTGACTAACTTCATAGTTTATTGAAGATAGTGTTGACAAAAATGAGGAGAAAAATCTTTCCATTGTGAGCTGAATTGATAAAATGGCAGTGTTTATTTGCTAAATAAGTTTGTCAGGTTTACTGTAAACCATTTTGTCCTGCCTCGACATACTTCTGTTTATTGTGAAAAGGGCCCATATAGCTGAAGCCAACAACTAATTTTGTATCAAAACTGACTTCATGATTTATGTTTAGGTCATAGCTCTCGTTTACCTTTTAAAATGCCTAATCAACACTTGGCTGTATTTTTACCTACTAATGACTGAGAAAGCCACACTAACTGGAACGTCTTTTATTTCTGACTCTCACAGGTGTGCTATTCTTATAATAACGGCACGGGCCAATATGGGCGATGCGAGGATGGCGAGAATTGCAAGCGGTTGCATATTTGCGAGAAGTACCTGAGAGGCCCGTGTCAGTGTTCACGAGCACACGATTTCTATGAGCCCCATCCTCTGAAAACGTTACAGGACAGAGGTGTCCCTGCTGAGCTCATGGCGTCTATGAAGACCACATACTCGAACATTGAGGCCTTACGGATAATGGCTAAAGTCACATCGCATCAAAATGGTGGTAAATTTCAAAATAACAACGGCCAGAGATCCACCAGAAATGGCAACTGGCAGAAACCGACATCAGCTGATGCTTCTGCTACAGGTAGTGGAGGTCCGAGGACCAACAGAGGCGCAACCCCGAAGAATTCACAACACTGTCAAGGTAAATTGCAGTGCGCTTATCAGACTGCAGGGTCTGTGGAGGGTACTGTTCTTCTGAAGTCCCTCAGATAAGTCAAGGGTGTCTGAAAAGTCATGGAATTTGTTGAGGAAAATCTGCAAAAATGTGATGCAGCAGCTGGGAACATGTGTAGATCATAAGGGTGAACATGTAGAGCATACTGTATTGTGTAAATAATAAATACAAAATTAAGTATATGTAATTTTACTCTCATTGGTTCCTGACTCTTCTGACACGCTGTATAAAGCCATGTACAACACTATAACTATTATATAAATATAATATAATGAATTGATCAAAAGAAACCAAGATAAAGACAAATGGACGATTCACAGTCAATATTAAAATTATTAAAGCAGGATGCTAGAAAAGCTATAAGCTACAAAAATCAAAATACAATAAAGCAATAAAATATTATACCATAAGTGCAATGTAATCCATAAGCCCAAGTACTACCATTTACTAATATTATCAGGTGTTACCAACTACTACTAGGTCTGTGTTTCCAGCTAACAGTAGGAAAATAGAGTGTATACTGCTTACACATTTGCATACAGCTGGTTTCATTGAATGGCTCCAATAAAGAAACACATTTTTGATTTGGCATGCAGTAATTTCCTTCAGCATTTTATATCTCCATTTTATGTCATCCCATTATACAACCCCAAATCAAAAAAAAAAAAATTGAGATAGTATGGAAATTCTTCTTCTTCTTTTGGCTGCTCCCGATTAGGGGTCGCCACAGCGGATCTTTCGTCTTCATTGCTCCCTGTCTTCCGCATCCTTCTCGACCACACCTGCCACTTTCATGTCTTCTCTCACCACATCCATGTATCTCCTCTTTAGCCTTCCTCGTTTTCGTTTGCCTGGCAGCTCCATCCTCAACATTCTCCTTCCCACATGCTCTGCATGTCTTCTCAGGATGTCCCCATACCATCTCAGTCTCATCTCTCTTAGCTTAATTCCCAAGCTCTCCACATGTGCTGTCCCTCTGATGTGCTTGTTCCTTATCCTGTCCAACCTCGTCACTCCCATCGCAAACCTTAACATCCTCAACTCCGCCACCTCCAACTTTGCCTCCTGACTCTTCGTTAAGGGCACGGTCTCCAATCCATACATCACAGCTGGTCTCACTACTGTCTTATAAATCTTACCTTTCACTTTTGCTGGGATTTTCCTATAGTGATGAAAGATGTAAATGGGAATGTGCTGACAAACAAAGAGAGTGTATTAAGAAGGTGGAAAGAGTACTTTGAGGATTTATTAAATGAGGAGAATCCAAGAGAGAAAAGGTCAGACTCGTTGGAGACAGCAAATCAGGAAGCAAAGTTGGTTAGTGTGGCAGCGGGGGCGTGGTCAAGCGTCAGTCTGTGACCGGAGGGCGGAGTCAGGGAAGGTAAGTGGCAGAATCACTGCACCTGATGTTGGTTAACCTGTGTTTGTGTGTCTTCCCCAATGACCGCGCCCTATATAATGAGAGAGAGAGCAGAGGAAAGGAGCTCTCTCCCCAACCAGATGGCTGATGTGTGTGTGTGCGCGTGTCTGTGTGACTGGGAGATTGAAAAAGCTGAAAAGCTGAAAATAAAGAGCTTTTTGAAACTCAGTTCTGGCCTGCTGTACTTCTGTGCTCCACCCACCCGCTCAAAGTCCTATAGTGGTGCCAAAACCCAGGAAGGAGCACAGAGGAGAACAGCCCCATGGAGTCCTCCCCCTTTGCGGACCTGATCCACACCCTCGCCACGGCCCAACAGAGCCAGCACCAGGCGCTGGTCGCCCTCCGAAAGGAGCAAGCACAAAGGTTCGAGGCCCTGGTGCTGGTGCAACAGGAAGATCGTCAGGCGTTCCGGCACCTCCTCGCGTCGGCGGGGTCCACCACCTCCACCGCCACGGGCCCTCCCCACCTCACCCTAATGAAGATGGGCCTGCACGACGACCCCGAGGCCTTCCTAGCGCTCTTCGAGCAAGCAGCAGAGGCCTGGGGCTGGCCGGTGGAACAGCGCGCGGCGTGCCTCCTCCCCCTGCTAACGGGCGAGGCGCAGCTGGCCGCGCTACAGCTCCCCGCCGACAGCCGGCTGGTCTACGCAGACCTGCGCCGGGCCATCCTCTAGCGTGTGGGGCGCACCCCTGAACAACAACGCCAGTGCTTCCGCACTCTACGCCTAGAGGAGGTCGGCCACCCATTCACATTTGGCCAGCAACTCTAGGACGCCTGCCGGCGGTGGCTGAGGGCTGACAACCACGACACCGAGGGAATCGTCGATCTGGTGGTACTGGAGCAGTTCGTCACCCGACTTCCCGAAGGGACCACGGAGTGGGTCCAGTGCCATCGCCCGGCGTCGCTGGATCAGGCCATTGAGTTGGCAGAGGATCATTTGGCGGCTGTTCCAATGGCAGGATCGCAGATCTCCTCTTCTCCTCTCTCTCTCTCCCTCCCCTTCTGTGTCTCGTCCTCGCCCCGTTCCCCCACCGCGGAGTCGGGGGCCGGCTCCACCCCAGCCGGCCCACCGCACCCGCGGTGCCCTCCCGTTTCCCGCTTCCGTGTCTGTCTCTCCCCCCCTCAGGTGAGTGAGCCCCAGAGCACCGGTGCAGAGAGAGAGCCCGGGCCGGTTTTCTGGCGCTGCGGGGAGCCGGGGCACCTCCAGCATCAGTGCTTGGCAATGGAGGTGGGCGCGGTGGTCCGGATCCCCGACGCGCCAGGAACCGCCCTTGATCGGGCCGGAGCGTATCACATACCGGTGAGTGTCCAAGGGGATACGTATCAGGCTTTGGTGGACTCCGGCTGTAATCAGACCTCAATCCACCAAAACCTGGTGCAAGACGAGGCATTGGGGGTAGCACAATTGGTGAAGGTGTTGTGTGTGTGTGTGTGTGTGTGTGTGTGTGTGTGTGTGTGTGTGTGTGCGCGCACAGGGATGTTCACAACTGCCCTTTAGTGTCAGTCCACATTCTATTTCGAGGGGGAAAATTTAGTGTAAAGGCGGCGGTTAATCCTCGCCTTACCCACTCGATAATTTTGGGGACTGATTGGCCGGGATTTCGGGAGTTAATGACTCCTTTATTGAAGAGTGGGTCCTGCCGTAGTTCAGCAGGGGGAGGTCCCGGTGTGGCATTGCCGGGAGCAGCTGTCACAGAGCCGTCTACGTCATCTCCGCGTCAGAGTGAGGAGCAGCAGGCTCCTCCTCCCTCTCTTGGGGAATCCCTCGTGGAGTTTCCGTTAGAGCAGTCGCGAGACGAGACTCTGCGGCATGCGTTTGACCAAGTGAGAGTAATCGATGGTCAAACGCTCCAGCCAAACGCCACCCCGTCCTTCCCCTATTTCTCCATTATGAAGGATAGATTATACCGAGTGACGCAGGGCACTCAGACTAAGGAGCCGATAACACAACTTTTGATCCCAAAGAGCCTCCGGGAATTGATATTCCAGGTGGCTCACTTTAATCCCATGGCTGGACACTTGGGGCAAGATAAGACACTAGCCCGAATAATGGCCCGGTTCTATTGGCCAGGGATTCGTGGCGATGTCCGTAGGTGGTGTACGGCATGCCGCGAATGCCAATTAGTAAATCCAGCGGCCATTCCAAAAGTGTCTTTGCGCCCTCTACCATTAATTGAGACCCCGTTCGAAAGAATTGGGATGGATCTCGTCGGGCCATTAGATCGGTCAACACGAGGGTATCGCTTTATTTTAGTTCTGGTGGACTATGCAACGCGATACCTGGAAGCAGTGCCTCTTCGCAATCTCTCAGCACGTAGTATTGCGGAAGCAGTCTTCCACGTCATCTCCCGAGTCAGAATCCCCAAAGAGATTCTGACTGATCAAGGCACTTTGTTTATGTCACGCACACTGCGCGAACTGTATGGGTTACTGGGAATTAAGCCGATCCATACCAGCATTTATCACCCACAAACGGATGGTTTAGTCGAACGGTTCAATCGCACCCTCAAGAATATAATTAAAAAGTTTGTACGCAAGGATGCATGCAATTGGGATAAATGGCTTGAACCCCTGTTGTTCGCAGTGCGAGAGGTCCCCCAAGCCTCCACGGGGTTCTCCCCATTCGAATTATTATATGGGTGTAAGCCGCGCGGCATCCTAGATATGCTGCGGGAAAATTGGGAGTAGGGACCTTCACCGAGCAAAAATGAAATTCAATACGTTATCAATCTGTGCGCAAAAATCCACACACTCACACACCTAACCCAGGAGAATTTGCAGCAGGCCCAAGAACGGCAAATCCACCTGTACAACAGGGGTACGCGCCTTAGGGAGTTTGCACTGGGAGATAAAGTACTCATACTGTTGCCCACGTCGAGCTCCAATTTGATCGCCAAGTAGCAAGGGCCTTTTGAGGTCACACGGCGAGTCGGGGACGTTGACTATGAGGTGAGGCAAACGGACAGGGGTGGAGCGCTACAGATTTACCACCTCAATCTGCTCAAACTCTGGAACGAGGAGGTCCCCATGGCGTTGGTGTCGTTGGTTCCGGAGAAGGCGGAGCAGGGGCCGGAGGTTCAAAAGGGAACATTGGCATCGCTTACCTCTCCGGTCCCCTGTGGAGACCACCTCTCCCCGTGTTCTCGCCCCTGCCCGGCCACACCCGCCTCATAGAACACCACATTGAGATGCCCCCGGGGGTGGTCGTGCACAGCCGCCCTTACAGGCTACCCGAACACAAGAAAAAGGTGGTTCGGGAAGAACTCGAGGCCATGCTCGACATGGAGATCGTCGAGGAGTCCCACAGTGACTGGAGCAGCCCGGTGGTCTTGGTTCCCAAGGCCGACGGGTCGGTCCGGTTCTGTGCGGACTATAGAAAAGTCAACGCGGTGTCTAAATTTGATGCGTACCCAATGTCTCGTATTGATTAGTTGCTGGATCGACTAGGCATGGCTCGCTTTTATTCGACACTGGATTTGACAAAGTGTGATTGGCAGATCCCCTTGACTCCACTATCCCGAGAAAAAAACGGCCTTTTCCACACCATTTGGCTTACACCAATTTGTCACACTTCCTTTTGGGCTGTTTGGGGCGCCCACTACGTTCCAGCGGCTTATGGACAGGGTCCTCCGCCCCCACGCCACCTATGCAGCCGCATACTTAGACGACATTATAATCTATAGTAATGACTGGCTGTGGCATCTGCAACACCTGAGGGCCGTCCTTAGGTCGCTGAGGCGAGCGGGTCTCACGGCCAACCCGAAGAAGTGTGCGATTGGGCGGGTGGAAGTACGGTATCTGGGCTTCCACTTGGGCAATGGGCAGGTGCATCCCCAAATTAACAAGACAGCAGCGATTGCGGCCTGCCCGAGGCCCAAGACCAAAAAGGGGGTGAGACAGTTCCTGGGGCTGGCTGGCTACTATTGTAGGTTTATACCTAATTATTCGATGTCACCAGCCCGCTGACTGATCTCACTAAAAAGGGGGCACCAGATCCGGTCCAGTGGACGGAGCAATGCCAGTGGGCTTTCTCTGAGGTGAAGGCTGCACTGTGTGGGGGGCCACTGTTACACTCCCCTGACTTTTCTCTCCCCTTTATGCTGCAGACGGATGCGTCGGACAGAGGGCTGGGGGCTGTTCTGTCCCAGGAGGGGGAGGATCGCCCCGTGCTGTACATCAGCAGAAAGCTGTCGGTGCGTGAGGGGTGCTACAGCACGATAGAGAAAGAGTGCCTAGTCATCAAGTGGGCGGTCCTCGCCCTCCGCTACTACCTGGTGGGACGCCCTTTCACCCTCTATTCGGACCACGTGCCCCTCCAGTGGCTCCACCGCATGAAGGATGCCAACGCGTGGATCACCCGTTGGTATCTGGCACTCCAGCCCTTTAACTTTAAGGTGATCCACAGGCTGGGGGCGCAGATGGTCGTGGCGGATTTCCTCTCCCGTCAAGGAGGGGTGAGTCAGCTGCAGGCCGGACGGCTGCCCTGCCTGAGTCGGGCGGTGAGGGTATGTGGCAGCGGGGGCGTGGTCAAGCGTCGGTCTGTGACCGGAGGGCGGAGTCAGGGAAGGTAAGTGGCAGAATCACTGCACCTGATGTCAGTTAACCTGTGTTTGTGTGTCTTCCCCAGTGACTGCGCCCTATATAACGAGAGAGAGAGCAGAGGAAGGGAGCTCTCTCCCCAACCAGACGACTGATGTGTGTGTGTGTGTGTGTGTGTGTGTCTGGTCAACTTAATTTAATTTGCTAAGAATAGGGCTGTCAGTTGATTAAAATATTTAATCGCATTATTGTCCATAGTTAACTCGTGATTAATCACAAATTAATCACACATTTTTTTATCGGTTCTAAATGTACCGAAAATGGATTCATGTTTTTGGGGAGTGGGAGTGTACAAATCTGCTTGCTTTATGCAAATGTATGTGGCCAGGTCAGGAAGGATAAGGTTGGACACAGCAAAAATTATTTTTGTGGGTATTTTATTCTTCCACTGCATTTAAAAAATAAAGCAGTGTTAATGTTATAATTGTGAGGGTTTCACACAATTCAGTGTGAACAAAACAGTGTAGTATTTTCCTCGAGTTCTGTCCTTACCTTCCAGCTTCAAACTACGCAAAAAAATAAACGAAACTAACTCTGTGATGTGGACTCTGGACAACAGGAGTGGCTATCTTTAAAGCGAGACGGCCTTTCGATTTGATAAAATCGGTGAAATTTGGTCATTGTGATATATGTTTATTTCTGTAATATCTCACAAAATATCAGACCATTCTGTAGCTGGGAAGTTATTTAATTTGAGAGGATTAAAGCAAATAATGTGCATGAAATCGCTCACTTCATGCAGTCAAGTAGACAGAGGAAGTCCGTGTGCGCATGCACAGGTTTATCTTCTTTTGGGTTTTACGGCAGCTGGCATCCACGGTGTTGCATTACTGCCATCTACAGGTTTACTTTGACTGTGCACTGACAGTTCCATCATTCTGTCGCTAAACAAACAGCTGATCACACCGAGGTGCTCGCTGAGCACCGATATTTATTAGTTTGGTCCTGCGTTTCCTTTCCTTCGTATATAACATAACATCTTTTCTTCTCGCTTTCCGTTACTGTAGTCAGTCTTTCATGATTCATTCGCACACTCACGTCCTCCATTTTTCTCTCCTGATTCAATCACAAATGAATCACACATTTTTTAATCGGTTCTAAATGTACCGAAAATAGATTCATGTTTTTGGGGAGTGGGAGTGTACAAATCTGCTTGCTTTATGCAAATGTATGTGGCCAGGTCAGGAAGGATAAGGTTGGACACAGCAAAAATTATTTTTGTGAGTATTTTATTCTTCCACTGCATTTAAAAAATAAAGCAGTGTTAATGTTATAATTGTGAGGGTTTCACACAATTCAGTGTGAACAAAACAGTGTAGTATTTTCCTCGAGTTCTGTCCTTACCTTCCAGCTTCAAACTACGCAATAAAATAAACGAAACTAACTCTGTGATGTGGACTCTGGACAACAGGACAACTTCTTTTGGGTTTTACGGCAGCTGGCATCCACGGTGTTGCATTACTGCCATCTACAGGTTTACTTTGACTGTGCACTGACAGTTCCATCATTCTGTCGCTAAACGAACAGCTGATCACACCGAGGTGCTCGCTGAGCACTGATATTTATTAGTTTGGTCCTGCATTTCCTTTCCTTCGTATATAACATAACATCTTTTCTTCTCGCTTTCCGTTACTGTAGTCAGTCTTTCATAATTCATTCACACACTCGCGTCCTCCATTTTTCTCTCCTGATTCAAATTTGTATCCCACAATGCCTTGTGCAAATGGGGAAAGCCCACCATGTGATACATGACATAGTATTTTGAATTGGGTCATGGTGAAGCAGGAAAAAATAGCGGAGAATTTAGAGCCACGTGGAGATGAATTCATTAAATGTTCTATTTAAAAAAAATTGGTAGTCTGTGATTCGAATTCAGTAGCTTTCGGTCCATGAAGCAAAAATAATTGAGTGTCAGGGAAAATTCTTTATATGATCTAAACTTGAAAAATCTGAAAGGCAGTCTACCTTTTAAATAAAGAAAGTACAAAACCCAAATAAATAAATTTGTTAAGGCACACAGCTCATAAAGATGTTTTCCAGTAAAATGCAATAACTCACTGGTAAATATACAGTACATTCATGAAAAAAACCCTGCATTTATAAACACTTTTACATAACTCACAAATTTCTCAGAATAAAACATACTCTCACTCCACTGTGCAGCCTGTGCGCTTAGACTCTCTCTCTCTCTCTCTCTCACTGGACCTTAACATGTCTTCTTTTCTTCCCTCTGGACCACCAAAAACATATAAAAATACACACATTTTATGTAAACCGTCAGAATGCATCAATATCTGTTGATTCTGTACATAAGTTCACTTTATCATGAAATCCGCCGACCAGCTACTCGCTGAAACTCCACACAGAAAGACCCCCATTAGCCACTGGGCTCGAACCTAGAACCTTCTTGCTGTGAGGTGACGGTGCTAACCACTACACCACTGTGCCGCCTACTAATGAGATAAAACAATTTAAATAATGATGTGATTTGAAACAGGTGATGTCAACAGGTGATTGTAATCATGATTCGGTACAAAATCAGTATCCAGGATATGTCTAGTCTTTTGAGGAGCAAATATGAGCTGAGGAGCTCCAGTTTTTCAACAGATACATGAGAAAATTAATGAAATGTGTGTTGCCCTTAAGGCAATTGTTTTTCTTTAATAAATAATTTCATGTGTTTAAAATATGGTACAAGGCTAAAAACGGTTGTAATTTCATTAAGAAGTGTTTTACATAAATATTTCATGTTTATTTGTGCTTTTGGTTAAAAAATATAGCGAAATAATACTACTTCCGGTTTTGCCGCGCGACTTCCGGTTTCGGTGTTCTCATGGTAAACAAGACGCATGCTATGGCTGGCTTGACTGTCACATGTCCAATCTGTCTCCATCCACCTTGAAGTATTAACAAGGCAATGCCGTAAGTTGTGAAAAGTGTTTATTTGATGTCTAGGCAACTATATTTTTGTATTAGTTTGTAGAGATGCGAAGTTTATGCACTTTATTTTTGTGATTGTATCAGCTCATGTTCTCAATGCATTGTACTGTATTGCTGCAGTTTTCACCATCCGAAGAGGGAAATTAAAGCCTCAATAACACGTCCCCTGTGGTCCCGGTCCTTCTTTGGTGGTTTAACTCGGTGTCATATCGATGGCGCTATAGTGAAAAGGCAGCATTCGATGCTTCATTGGGGACAAAATGGCAGCCAGCAACAAGTCAGAGAAAGCTTCAACTGTCGTCACATCTTCATCAGTGAGCAGCGTCGCCCATGCTCGAGCCAAAGCAGAGGCAGCGAAGGTGAGGGCTTCATATGCAAGCAAGGAAGCACAGCTAAAAGTGGAAAAAACGAAAATTGATGTAGAGCTTGAAGTGCTAATGCTACACAGAGAAGCAGACATTGCAGTAGCTGAAGCAGCAGTGCTAGAAGAAGAGGCAGAGTGTGAGAGCAGAAAATCAGTATCAGACGGAGTAAAAAGAGAAAGAACGCAGGAATATGTGCGGTCTCAGATTAAGCTTTCTGAACCTCAAGGCCCCCCACCGGTTCCCCCCGCTAATGACAACAATGGTCACTCAGGTGAAACATTAGTGACATGGGATGGATCACAAGGTTCAGATCCAAAGCCACAGCCCAAAAGCAGTAAGCCAAAGCCTGATGACAATCACGCACCTTTGCTCACTCAAAGAGCATCTGAGACTCCAAAAGTTGAACAAACAAACAAAGTTCTCAGTCCATTCTCCAACCCATTCACGCCTCACTACAATACACCGGCAAGCATGTTACATTCAGCTGAGCCATTTGCACAATACATGGCACGCCGAGACCTCATCACTTCGGGTCTCTACCAGTATGATGACAGGCCAGAGAATTTCAGGGCATGGTTCTCTTCATTCAATGGTGCAACAGCAGAGGTTGCTCTCACACCAACTCAAGAACTCGACCTCATGACAAAATGGCTGGGAAAAGAGTCAAGCAATCAGGTGAAACGCATTCGCTCTGTACATATCAACAACCCCAAAACTGCTCTGAAGAAAGCATGGGAGAGACTTTGGGAGTGTTATGCAGCCCCTGAAATAATCGAAAAATCACTCTTTCAGAGACTGGACAGTTTTCCCAGACTAACAACAAAGGACAATGTAAAGCTACAGGAACTAGGGGATCTGCTGCAAGAGATCCACGGTGCAAAGGAGGACGGGTATCTCCCCGGCCTGCTTTATCTAGACACTTCACGTGGAATTGGACCAATTGTGGACAAACTTCCATACGGGCTCCAGGAGAAATGGATGTCTCATGGCTCACAATACAAAGAGGAAAATGATGGTTGTTTTCCTCCTTTCAGCTACTTCTGCAAATTCATATGTAAAGAGGCCAAGAAACGTAACGATCCAAGTTTCAACCAGTACAACAGTCAAACGCACTTAAAACTTGAAAGGCCCTACCAAAAGAACTTTCACTCAGCTAAACCAATCGTAGTGCACAAGACTAACATTACGCCCCCCAACAAAGACTTTAACAAGAACTGCCCGCTGCACAACAAACCCCACCCACTAAAGAAATGCAGGACATTCAGGAACAAGCTACTGGACGAAAGAAAGGCTTTTCTCAAGGAGAAAGGAATATGTTTCAAGTGCTGTTCGTCAGACACTCATCTCGCTAAGGACTGTAAATCTACAGTAAAGTGCTCTGAATGCGGCAGTACATACCACGACACAGTCATGCATCCTGGTCCTCCACCACAAACAGACAGGGCTCCTTCTCGTGCTAAAGAGGATGGCGGGGAGGGAGAAAATCCAGACAACGCAGCAGTAACTACAACTTGCACAACAGTGTGCGGTCCAGGTCAGTGGGGTCGTTCATGTTCTAAAATATGTCTCACACAGGTGTATCCTAAAGGTGACAAAAACAGTGCAGTAAAAGCTTACGTTATTCTTGACGACCAGAGCAATCGTTCCTTAGCTAGGCCGGAGTTCTTCGAACTTTTTAACATTAGAACCGAACCTGTCTCTTACCACCTGAGAACTTGCTCTGGGCTAGTTGAAACATGGGGCAAAACGGCTGAAGGCTTTCAGATAGAGTCTTTAGATGGGTCAGTAGTAATCCCACTGCCACCTCTCATTGAATGTCAGGACATTCCTAATAACAGAAGTGAAATCCCAACTCCAAACGCTGCACTGCACCAGCCACATCTCAAGTCCATTGCAAAGTACATTCCAGAGTTGGACCCTAAAGCAGAGATATTCCTGCTGCTAGGACGAGATGTTTTGCGTGCACACAAAGTCAGGGAACAAGTCAATGGCCCTCATCATGCACCCTTTGCCAACGCCTAGATTTAGGGTGGGTAGTAATCGGGGAGGTGTGTGTAGGTAATGTCCACAAGGAAACAGTCAGCTCATACAAAACAGTGATACTTGAAAATGGCCGTCCAACAGTCTTTGGGAAATGTGATAGCTTCCTGCAACTAAAAGAAATGTCACACACAGCTAGGCCCAGCAAGGCACCTGAACTAGCGCTGGGACAAACAGCTTTCAGTCGCACTGAAAATGACAACAAGCTAGCTCCCTCCATAGAGGACACTCTCTTTTTAGAGATAATGGACAAAGCCATGTACAGAGACGACAACAGTAGCTGGGTCGCCCCTCTACCCTTTAAAGAGCCTCGCCAACCAATGCCAAACAACAGAGAGTTAGCACTCAGTCGATTTTCCTCTCTCAAAAGGAGCATGCAGAGGAAACCCCACATGCAGCAACAATATGTGGAGTTCATGGGAGCCATCTTCTCAAATGGTCACGCGGAAGTAGCACCTGATTTAAAGCAAGGAGAAGAGTGCTGGTTTCTTCCGACATTCGGGGTTTACCACCCTCAAAAGCCCAACAAGATCAGGGTAGTTTTCGAGTCCAGCGCCCAACACTCTGGCGTCTCACTCAACAACGTACTCCTCACAGGCCCAGATCTTAATAACAGCCTCATTGGGGTACTCCTTCGCTTCCGCAAAGAACCTGTCGCTATCATGGCCGACATACAGCAAATGTTTCACTGTTTCATGGTGCGCGAAGACCATCGTAACTACCTCCGTTTTCTGTGGCACAAGGACAATGATGTTAACAAGGAAGTCATAGACTATCGCATGAAAGTCCACGTGTTTGGCAACTCACCGTCTCCTGCCATTGCTGTTTATGGACTGCGCAAGGCCATTCAAGCAGGAGCAAAAGAGCATGGGACTGACACAGTCAAGTTCGTGGAGAGGCACTTTTATGTAGATGATGGCCTCATCTCTTTGCCCTCTCCAGCCGAAGCAATCGACTTGCTCCAAAGGACTCAAGCCTCACTTGCTGAGTCCAACCTCTGCCTGCACAAGTTTGCTTCCAACTCTCAGGCGGTCATGCAGGCCTTCTGCCCTGAAGATTGTGCAGCAGTAGTAAAGGACTTAGATCTTGGTGGCGAAGAAACCCAGTCACAGAGAAGTCTGGGTCTCATTTGGGGAAACTATGACAGACACTTTCACTTTTTCAGTGGCCACCACAGACAAGCCATTCACACGGCGCGGTGTCCTGTCATCTGTTAATAGTGTCTTTGATCCAATGGGCCTATTAGCACCAGTCACAATCCAAGGAAGGGCTTTGCTCAGAGAACTCACTTCTGAAAATTCAGATTGGGACACTCCACTTCCGGAAGACAAGCAAAGCAAATGGGAAGCTTGGAGAGGTTCCCTCAAAGACTTGAAAGAGCTTCATGTCCCGAGAATGTACACAACAACCTCTCTGAGTCAAGCAAAATACAAAGAACTGTATCTGTTTTCGGACGCTTCAACCAAAGCCATAGGCGCTGTAGCCTACTTAAGAGCAGTCTTTCCAGACAACAAAGTCGAGACCGGATTTGTCATGGGCAAAGCAAGACTAGCCCCTCAGTCAGAACCCACTATACCAAGACTTGAACTATGCGCCGCCGTCTTGGCAGCAGAGATGGCTGATCTAATTCAGGATGAGTTAGACATTCAGTTTGATGCAGTTCACTTTTACACAGACAGTAAGGTAGTCTTGGGCTACATCTGCAGTGAGTCAAAGAGATTCTACACATATGTTCACAACAGAGTGCAGCGCATTCGTCAGTCTTCAAAACCGGAACAGTGGCACTATGTGCGCACCGAGGAAAACCCAGCGGATCATGCATCTCGCTCGCTCACAGCAACTCAACTAACAAAGACAACTTGGTTCACTGGACCTTCCTTCATTCGTCGTCCACCTGCAGAAACAAAGCAAGAAAGCAAAACGTTTGAGTTAGTTGAACCAGACAAAGACTGTGAAATCAGACCACAAGTTAAAACTTGCGCCACTCACCTCCAAGTACTCACCTGCAAACGCTTTGAACACTTCTCCACCTTCAAGTCCTTAGTCAGAGCAGTAGCGTTCCTCATTCACATCGCAAAGTCTTTCAACGGCACAAATCCAAACAGTGAATGCAAAGGGTGGCACAAATGCAACTTACCTCGAACACAAGATGAAATGACCAAAGCAAAGCACATCATTCTTCAAAAGGCTCAACAGGCCGCCTTCGAAAAAGAACTGTCTGCCCACAAAGCTGGCAAACCAATTTCAAAACAGAGCCCCTTGCTGAGACTCAGCCCAGTCCTTCACAACGACCTCATTTCAATTGGAGGCCGTCTCAAACACTCAGAGCTCGAGAACTTTGAAAAGAGCTCAATTGTTCTCCCTAAAGACAGTCACATCTCACTCCTGCTCACTCGTCACTACCACGAGCGGGTCCACCACCAAGGCCGTCATCTGACGGACGGGGCAATAAGGGCAGCAGGACTGTGGATAATAGGTGGCAAAAGACTTGTAAACTCAGTAATCCACAAATGCATCACCTGTCGCAAACTACATGGAAAACAGGAACAACGCATGGCAGATCTTCCACCAGAACGACTGAAAACATGTCCTCCCTTTAGTTACGTCGGCCTTGACGTTTTCGGGCCATGGACTGTCACTAGTAGACGTACTAGAGGTGGACATGCACAAAGTAAGCGCTGGGCCATCATGTTTAGCTGTATGAGTTCGAGAGCCGTTCATATTGAGGTGATCGATTCTTTGGACACGTCCAGCTGCGTCAATGCCCTGAGACGCTTCTTCTCACTAAGAGGACCCGCCAAAAAACTATTATCGGATCGTGGCACTAACTTCATCGGAGCTTCTAAGGAGTTAGGCATGGACAAGACACTTGAAAACTATCTAAAGGACCAAGGCTGCAGCTGGGAATTCAACCCACCACACGCCTCTCACATGGGAGGCTCCTGGGAGCGAATGATCGGTGTTGCTTGGAGAATACTGGACTCTATGCTGCTCCAAAGTAAGGTACAACTCACTCACGACGTGTTGTGCACGCTCATGGCCGAAGTCACCGCAATCATAAATGCACGGCCGCTCCTTCCAGTTTCTTCCGACCCCGACAATCCTTTCATTCTATCTCCATCAATGTTGCTCACCCAGAAATCTTGCCTTCTTCCACCTCCTGGAAATTTCATGGACAAAGACCTTTACACCAAGCAATGGAGACAAGTTCAGGCTCTTGCTAACCAGTTTTGGACACGCTGGAGGCGAGAGTACCTGCCGTCACTACAAAAAAGACAAAAATGGACTGTTTCTCGAAGGAATCTTCAAGTTGGTGACCTAGTTTTGCTGAAAAACAAGCAGGCCCCACGCAACAGCTGGCCCATGGCTAGAGTCACTACCACATTTCCTGGAAAGGACAGTCACGTGAAGAAGATTGAGATCAAAGTAAGCGATCAAGGCAGTGTAAAGACTTTTATGCGACCAGTCACCGAAGTCATTCTTCTTCTGCCAATGGACACTTCTTGCAAAGTTTAGTTAGCTATAGTGGCCTACGAGGCCAGGCGGGGAGTGTGTTGCCCTTAAGGCAATTGTTTTTCTTTAATAAATAATTTCATGTGTTTAAAATATGGTACAAGGCTAAAAACGGTTGTAATTTCATTAAGAAGTGTTTTACATAAATATTTCATGTTTATTTGTGCTTTTGGTTAAAAAATATAGCGAAATACTACTACTTCCGGTTTTGCCGCGCGACTTCCGGTTTCGGTGTTCTCATGGTAAACAAGACGCATGCTATGGCTGGCTTGACTGTCATATGTCCAATCTGTCTCCATCCACCTTGAAGTATTAACAAGGCAATGCCGTAAGTTGTGAAAAGTGTTTATTTGATGTCTAGGCAACTATATTTTTGTATTAGTTTGTAGAGATGCGAAGTTTATGCACTTTATTTTTGTGATTGTATCAGCTCATGTTCTCAATGCATTGTACTGTATTGTTGCAGTTTTCACCATCCGAAGAGGGAAATTAAAGCCTCAATAACACGTCCCCTGTGGTCCCGGTCCTTCTTTGGTGGTTTAACTTGGTGTCATATCGATGGCGCTATAAAATGTTTAAAAACAATATTCCTCAAAGAAAGATAGGAAGGGATTTGGATATTTCACTCTCTACGGTGCATAATATCATTAAACGATTCAAGTAATCTGGAGGAATTTCAGTGCATAAAGGGCAAGAGCTCAAGCCTAAGCTGAACACCTGTGATCTCCGATCCCTCAGATGGCACTGCATCAAGAACCGTCATTCATCTATAGCTAATATACCCACATGGGCTCGGGATTACTTTGGGAAACCTTTTGTCAAGCTTGACAATACGGAGTTACATCCACAAGTGGTAGTTAAAATTTTACTGTGCAAAAAGGAAGCTTGATATTCACTGTGTCCAGAAGCGACATCGACTCCTCTGGGCTCAGAGGCGTCTGGGATGGACCATCACACAGTGGAAACGTGTATTGTGATCAGACGAATCAGTATTCCAGGTCTTTTTTGGAAGAAATGGACATTGTGAAAAGGACCATCCAGACTGTTACCAGCAACAAGTCCAAAAGCCCAGGGTCTGTCATAGTATAGGGTTGTGTCAGTGCCCTTGGCAAAGGTAACTTGCACTTCTGTGATGGGGCATTAATGCAGAAAAGTACATTGAGATTTTGGAGCAACATGTGCTGCTTTCAAGACGACATCTTTTCCAGGGAGATTTCAAAAAGACAAGGCAAAACAAGACAATGGGTGGCATGGTGGTGTAGTTGTTAGCGCTGTCGCCTCACAGAAAGAAGGTTGTGGGGTTGAATCTCATGGCCAACGGTAGCCTTTCTGTGTGGAGTTTGCATGTTTTCCCCATGTCTGCATGGGTTTCCTCCCACTGTTCAAAGACTTGTAGATTAGTTAAAATACGCAGCCACTGGGTTTGTACAAGACAGTGCGTACTTAGTGCCAGTCCCAAGCCTGGATAGATTGAGGAGGGTTGTGTCAAGGAAGGCCCAGTGTGAGATTAGCGTGAACTAAACTGGTTATTAACCTTCTGAAAATAAAGTATTATTATTATTATTATTATTATTGGCGGCACGGTGGTATAGTGGTTAGCGCTGTCGCCTCACAGCAAGAAGGTCCGGGTTCGAGCCCCGTGGCCGGCGAGGGCCTTTCTGTGCAGAGTTTGCATGTTCTCCCCGTGCCCGCGTGGGCTTCCTCCGGGTGCTCCGGTTTCCCCCACAGTCCAAAGACATGCAGGTTAGGTTAACTGGTGACTCTAAATTGACCGTAGGTGTGAGTGTGAATGGTTGTCTGTGTCTATGTGTCAGCCCTGTGATGACCTGGCGACTTGTCCAGGGTGTACCCCGCCTTTCGCCCGTAGTCAGCTGGGATAGGCTCCAGCTTGCCTGCGACCCTGTAGAACAGGATAAAGCGGCTAGAGATGATGAGATGAGATGAGACAATCCCGTACTGTTGCACACCTTAAGACCTGTTTGCAGGAAGAATGGGAAAAAATAACACCTGAAACACTTCATCACTTGGTGTCTTCAGTCCGTAAACATCTTTTAAGTGTTGTGAGAAGGAATGGCAACATTACAAAGTGATAAATGCTTTACTGTCCCAACTTTTTTTGAAATGTGTCACAAGAATCAGAATTGAAATGTCTTTATTTTGAATAAACAATAACTTCATCTAATGGTCTAAAAGTGATCATAGGTACCTGGGAATATGCTGTCAATTCCTCCAAATACCCACTAACCCTCCCAGAGAGAAATAATGAACAATGTTTTGGTGAAATCTGTGGACCTCGTCATTGGCTTGAATAGAGCACTTGGTCATAATGGTCTGCTCCAGAAGCTGTTCCCCCTCCCCTTTCCAAAAGTCAAATGCGGAAGTGGTCATACGTTTGCAACTCTTGCTCCGCCTCTATCCTCTCTGACTTCTGTGTAACTTGGTATTGATTCATCCAAATCTCTGAACTGGTCTTGAAGTTCGAAACTCTTTCATGGATGTTTAATTGACTTGAGATCTGATGACCACAAAGGTGATTAGTATATGATTTACATACATAAATTTCATACTCATTCAGTCAAATTGTTGTCCTATTTTCTGATGTCTATCTCCTAGATCTAATAACAGATATCACTGTTAATTGCTTGACTGAACTCCTTACTCATTATCCCCCACTTAGTTTTCCTTTAATTTGTCACCTGTCTGTATTGCTGGGTTTCAGTCACGTGACTTTTCTTAGCGGTTTTACCGAAAGTGAAATAGCTGGTGGTCTAAACGGCTGCTGCAGCGCAAACAACTAGCGATAACTTATCAGAGTACGCTCGTAATCTAGAAGCCACTGCTGGCTTTAGATCTATTCAGAAGATTGCTATGTGTAATGGAATCAACCCCTACAGTCTGGGAAAGAAGGATTTGTCATACGATCTCGAAAACTACCCTTCAGTCGAGTTCCCCGACATCTCGAACTATCTGGTGTTGCAGACGTCCTTCTACACCGCAAAACAGATGAAAGCGTGGAAGAGTACGGAGGCTTACAACTTTTTTGTATGTGGCTGGGTAAAGGACCTCGGGATCAAGTCGCTGCCGAATGAATCCTGGATTGTTTTTGCCCATGTAAGGATTTTTTGTTTGGTTTTTTAAGCTTTTCGTTCACGTCTTTACAACGAAGCGCTGCAAGTTGAAGTGTAAACAAACAACAGTTGGCTTGATTCTCACTTGTGTTGGCTCTTATCTCTCAGGTAAATCATTCACAAAGATCATCAGAAACCCCTTTAAAGACCTGGATCTTAGTTAAACAAGACGGAGAAGTGATCACGGCGCATTGTAACTGTATGGCTGGGTGAGAATTTTGTCGCGACCTTCATGCATATGGACTTTGTGAGGAGTAAACAAAGAAACAGCTGGGGACTTTAGAGCTTCGTGACTAAAAAAAAGTACCGTAAAATAACGACACAGCAAGAAAAGTACTTGGAAAACAGTAAGGACGTAGCTGAGAGGGAGATACAAACCTTTCACCAAGTGATCACTGCAAACTCGGTCATGCTTCGACTCGATTCCCTTCGATTTCAGTGAGAGGTTCAAAAGCCACCTTTCTCCATGTCTTTTTGTGAAATCCTGTGTTCGTTCACCCTTTTTTATTAGTTCACAGGGAACCCTGAAGAAACTTTTATCAGTTTCACGGTTTGATTGATTCGAACAACCTAATACAACACAAGCGTAAGGCATTTTTCATGTGAGCAGTGCACCTTCAACGTACAAACGCTTTGTCAACTGAGCTTTGGTAGACCACCAGCTAAAGTTCTGAATAACTAATGAGGCGGATGTGACGTCACATGAAACCCAGCAATTTTTGTGAGACTGTTTTGTTTTCATTTTAAAAATTAATGAAAAGGTCCCAAAGTCAATTCCAGTAGAACATCTCGATCGGGACGTTCACCAGAACATGATTAACGGTTTTGTGAAAATTTGTTTCATTGTGTTTCCTCAGAGAAAAAAGAGATCTGTATGTACTTTGTCAAAGGACACTGCAGGAATGAAGGTATGATTACAATCCAGTCTTTTTTTTTCTTCCCCTTGACCAAACAGTTTTGATGATTTACCAGAGTTTACTGGGTGTCTGACTTAAGTAATGTAAACTAATGTAATATAAACTCACTGAATTAAACATACATGTCTTGCAGATAAATGTTTTAAAGAGCACTCCAAAATGCCCTATAAATGGGAGGTGAAGGAGGGACTCAGTTGGGCAGCTCTTCCTGATAACGAGGGCATAGAGAAAGATTACTGTAATCCAGCTAAAACATACAGGTAATATGCTTTATACTTTCTCAAAGTTTTGAAAATAAGAAGACTACCCAAAAAAAGAGAGATTTATAAATTGGCCTTCATTTGTTTCTGTAGTTATTTATTGTTTTTTTTACCTCTGTCCGTCCGTATCTCTGTATTTCCGTCCGTCCGAAACACGCTTTTTCTCAGCAACCACAAATCATAGCCACTTGGTACCAAACTTCAGCTTGGGGTTCTATACCGTGTGTACCATTTTCAGGTCTGTTGCACATCGACTTCCTGTTTACCGACTGAATATATTTATGAAACGTATAGGGTGGATTTACAAAATTTTCATAACATTTTTCTCAGCAACTATAAATCACAACTGCTTGATATTTGGTACCGAGCATCAGCTTGGGGTTCTATACCGTGTATACTGTTTTCAGGTCTGTCGCACATTGACTTCCTGTTTACCAACTTTATGTATTTACGAAACATACTAGTGCATCTCAAAAAATTAGAATACCATGAAAAAGTTCCTTTTTTTTCATAATTTAATTCAAAAAGGTAAACTTTCATATATTCTATATTCATTACATGTAAAGTGAAATATTTAAAGCCTTTTTTGTTTTAATTTTGATGATTATGGTTTATAGCTCATGAAAATCAGAAATCCAGTATCTCAGATTATTAGAATATTCCCTAAGATCAATCAAAAAAAAAGAATTTACAATACAGAAATGTCCAACTTCTGAAAAGTATATTCATTTATACACTCAATACTTGGTTGGGGCTCCTTTACCATGAATTACTGTATCAATGCGGTGTGGCATGGAGGTGATCAGTCTGTGGCACTGCTGAGGTGTTATTGAAGCCCAGGTTGCTTTGATAGTGGCCTTCAGCATATCTGTATTTTTGGGTTGGGTGTTTCTCATCTTCCTCTTGACAATACCCTATAGATTCTCTATGGGGTTCAGGTCAGGCAAGTTGGCTGGCCAATCAAACACAGTAATATCATGGTCAGCAAACCATTTGGTAGTAGTTTTGGCACTGTGGGTAGGTGCTAAGTCCTGCTGGAAAAGGAAATCAGCATCTCCAAAAAGCTCGTCAGCAGATGGAAGCATGAAGTGCTCTAAAATCTCCTGGTAGATGGCTGTGTTGACTTTGGACTTGATAAAATACAGTGGACCAACACCAGCAGATGACATGGCACCCCAAATCATCACAGACTGTGGAAACTTCACACTGGGCTTCAAACCCCTTGGATTTTGTGCCTCTCCACTCTTCCTCCAGACTCTAGAACTGTGATTTCCAAATTAAATGCAAAATGTACTTTCATCTGAAAAGAGGACTTTGGACCACTGAGCAACAGTCCATTTCTTTCTCTCCTTAGCCCAGATAAGACACTTCTGACATTGTCTCTGGCTCAGGAGTAGCTTGATATTAGGAATGCGAAAGTTGTATCCCCTTTCTTGAAGATGTCTGTTCGTGATGGGTCTTGATACACTGACACCAGCCTCAGTCCACTCCTTGTGAAGCTCTCCCAAGTTCTTGAATCAACTTTTCTTGACAATCTTCTCAGGACTGCGGCAATCCCTGTTGCTTGTGCACCTTTTCCAGCCACCCTTTTCAGCAGTGACCTTTTGTGGCTTACCCTCCTTGTGGAGGGCATCAGTGATCATCTTCTGGATAACAGTCAAGTCAGCAGTCTTCCCCATGATTGTGGTTGTGTGTACTGAACTAGACCGAGAGATACACTGTGTTCATACTGTTTTACTCAAACTCGAAATGAAATATTCTAATATTTTGAGATGGGTTTTTTATGTTTTTGTACTGTATGCCATACTGATTAAAATTAAAATAGAAAAATGCTTGAAACATTTTAGTTTATGTGTAATGAGTCTATAATGTATAACATTTTCACTTTCTTAAATAACTGATGGAAAATATTGAACTTTTTCACAATATTCTAATTTTTTGAGATGCACTAGTATAGGGTGGATTTTGACGCCATTTCAAGAAACAAAATGCTATTTCAAAATGACACTTTGCCAGGATGCTATTTGAAATCCCTGGGGAGAGACACTGCTCTTTACTTACTTGTTTCAGAGTTAATTATTTGTTGAAGTCAACATTCATAATAAGTGTCCTGTTCCTTCGATTGCTTGCATTCTGATATAAGCGAGAGCGGGGGATACGTAAGTGAGCAGTAGCTCACAGTTGATCTTGTTTTTTAACAACATTGACCATTTAAGATGGCTGTTATTAGGAAATTAGTGAATTGGTAGCAATTTCACAGTAACTCTTTATTTGGATAGGTTGTTTTAAAGAATGTATTTGCAAATTATGGTGGAAAATAAGTATTTGGTCAATAACAAAAGTTCATCTCAATACTTTGTTATATACCCTTTGTTGGCAATGACAGAGGTCAAACGTTTTCTGTAAGTCTTCACAAGGTTTTCACACACTGTTGCTGGTATTTTGGCCCATTCCTCCATGCAGATCTCCTCTAGAGCAGTGATGTTTTGGGGCTGTCGCTGGGCAACACGGACTTTCAACTCCCTCCAAAGATTTTCTATGGGGTTGAGATCTGGAGACTGGCTAGGCCACTCCAGGACCTTGAAATGCTTCTTACGAAGCCACTCCTTCGTTGCCCGGGCGGTGTGTTTGGGATCATTGTCATGCTGAAAGACCCAGCCACGTTTCATCTTCAGCGCCCTGTTAGGACTAGGACTGTTTTGGCCTCTAGAGGCCGCTGTTATTTCCTTTTCATGTCGTGTTTATTTTGGCCTCTAGAGGCCGCCACTGTTCCTGTGTTTTGTGTTTGTGTTAATTGCCTAATTATCTTCACCTGTGTCCTTAATTAGTTTGTCTATTTATACCCCTGAGTTCAGTCCTCTTGTCACGGAGTCTTTGTGCTGTTATGTTTATCTCCAGTTTCCTTTGTACTGTGTTTTTTGATCTTCTTAGCTTTTGAATTTTTGCACTTTGCTTTTCTTTTGGATTATACTCTTTGGTTTTTTTTTTGTCTTTTGTTTTGCCCTGTATATAGTGTATATAGTTTAAATAAACCTTTTGTTTCTTTTTCTACTTCCGCCTCACGCCTCTGCATTTGAGTCATCCCCCTGGTGGCCTAGTGGGGGTTTGCTGGATTATCACACCAACGAACCAGGTTCGAATCCCAGCAAAACCCTAACAGAAAGACTCCGTCATGACCGACTCAGCAGAGGCTGCTTCAACTGTCTACCCGGCCAACCTTCAGGGAATTATGGCAGCTTTGACACGCTTCGGAGCGACCATGGACGCTCATGGACGTACACTCACCAGCCAACGTGAGGCCCTCGCTCGCCACGAGGAACTGCTTCAGCAAATTGGGAAAACCCTGGCACAGCTGACATCTCTGCCTGCATCTCCTGCTCCTGATCCAGTTCCTGCTCCTGATCCAGCTCCCACTCCTGCTCCAGTGCCTCCTGCAATGCTGCCTTCTTCACCTCGCGAACCCAGCCTTCCTGCACCACAGAGGTATGACGGCAAGCACAGTGAGTGCCGAGAGTTCCTTACCCAGTGTCAACTCACCTTTGAGCTTCAGCCTACCACCTACACTACGGATCGCCGCAAGATTGCCTTTGTGATAACCTTATTAGCTGGTAAGGCGCGAGCCTGGGCTACTGCTATCTGGCAAAGACAGGGACCTGAGTGCTTTGATTTCCAGCTGTTTTCTGAAGAGATGCTTCGGGTCTTCGATCAGGCAGACATCAGTACCGACGCAGCCCGAAAGCTCATGTCCATCCGGCAAGGAGGAAGCGTCGCAGATTACGCCATCTCGTTCCGAACACTCGCAGCAGTAAGTGGATGGAACGAGACTGCCCTGGTGTCAGCCTTCCACCATGGTCTGTCTGACCCCATCAAGGACGGTCTGGCCTCTATTGGATGCCCAAGTGACCTCGAAACCCTCATCTCACATGCTATTCGTCTGGACAACAGGATGAGAGAACGCCACCAAGCCTTGAGCCCCCCCAGCCTCCCTACCTCTACCTGGAGACCGTCTACCTCCTTCAGTGACTGTCCAGAACCCATGCAAGTGGGTCGTACTCGCCTCTCCGCATCTGAGAGGGAGCGCAGAAGGAGGGACAAGTGCTGCATCTACTGTGGCAAGCCTGGTCACTTCCGAGCATCATGTCCCGAACTCTTGGGAAAAGGACCGCCCCGTCCAGCCGAGGGAGGGTTGTGACGGGGCCTACCCTCTCTCCCGGACTCCCTGGCCAAGGAATCTACATCCCGGTCTCCATCTCCTGGGGTGAGTCTGTCCACTCTTGTCAAGCTTTGATAGACTCAGGGGCGGCTGGGAACTTTATGGATATTCACTTCGCCCAAAGCATCAATATTCCGACTGCACCTCTTGAAGTCCCACTGTCTGTGTCTGCCCTCGATGGCCAAGCGTTAGGTGATGGAAGAGTCACCCAAGTTACTTCTCCAGTTTTCCTCCAGTCTCAAGGTCACAAGGAAGAAATATCCCTGCACCTGATTCCTTCACCTGAGTTCCCAGTTATTCTAGGCCTTCCTTGGCTTACTCGCCACAACCCTCGCATAGACTGGGTAACAAGCCAGGTTGTGGAATGGGGCCCTGCATGCCATGCCTCTTGTCTGCTCTCTAGCTCTCCTGTGTCTCCTGCCGAGCCCCCTGATCTCACCGAGTTATCTCAAGTTCCCACAGAGTACTGGGATCTCAAGGAGGTATTCAGCAAGAGCAGGGCCGCCGTTCTTCCTCCGCACCGGGCCTACGACTGTGCCATCGACTTGCTCCCTGGGACTACCCCTCCTCGTGGCAGACTGTTTTCCCTCTCTCAGCCAGAACACAAGGCTATGGAGGAATACCTCAAAGACGCCCTGGTCTCTGGGTTCATTCGACCCTCCACCTCACCTGCTGGTGCCGGCTTCTTCTTTGTCGGCAAGAAGGATGGGGGGCTTCGACCATGTATTGACTACAGGGGCCTGAACAAGATTACTGTGCGCAACCGATATCCTCTTCCGCTGATGTCCACTGCTTTCGACCTGCTCCAAGGCGCCACCGTCTTCACCAAGTTGGACCTACGGAACGCATACCACCTCATCCGTATCCGACAGGGAGACGAGTGGAAGACTGCCTTTAACACCCCGTCTGGGCACTACGAATACCAGGTGATGCCCTTCGGACTCACCAACGCACCAGCTGTTTTTCAGGCCCTAATCAACGACGTCTTAAGGGACATGATTAACCTATACGTTTTTGTCTACCTCGACGACATCCTTATCTTTTCCAAGACCGTGCAGGAGCACCGCCACCATGTCCGCCAGGTTCTCCAGAGGCTGCTACAGAACAATCTGTTCGCCAAGGCCCAGAAATGCGAATTTCATGTTCCCGAGGTCTCCTTTCTGGGATTTATTGTACGGACAGGCCAACTCCAAATGGACCCTGCCAAGACCCTGGCCGTCCGGGATTGGCCTACTCCCAAGTCCGTTAAGGAGGTTCAGCGGTTCTTAGGATTCGCTAACTTCTACCGCAAGTTCATCAGGAACTTCAGTTCTGTGGCAGCACCCATGTCAGACCTCACCAAAGGGACAGGTGGATCTTATGGCTGGTCTCCTCAGGCAGAAAAGGCATTCAAAGACCTCAAGGACCGCTTCTGCACGGCACCCATTCTGGTTCTCCCGGACACCTCCCAACCATTCATCGTGGAGGTGGACGCCTCGGACAGTGGTGTCGGCGCGGTGCTCTCTCAACGTTCGGAAGGAAAGCTGCACCCCTGCGCTTACTTCTCCCACCGCCTGAGTCCTGCTGAGTCCCGGTACGATGTGGGGGATCGAGAACTGCTAGCGGTCAAACTGGCCCTTGAGGAGTGGAGGCACTGGCTGGAGGGAGCACAACATCCATTCCTGGTTTGGACTGACCACAAGAACCTGGAGTACCTCCAGCAAGCCAAGAGACTGAACCCTCGACAGGCTAGGTGGGCCCTGTTTTTCAGTCGGTTTGACTTCACCCTCTCATACCGCCCCGGCTCCAAGAACACCAAACCTGACGCACTGTCCAGACTGTTCTCTGCCACTAACAGGGAGAATGAAGTCGGGCCTATTATCCCTGTGTCCCGGATTGTGGCCCCTGTCCGCTGGGGTATTGAGGAGGCTGTCCGACGAGCCCAACGCCAGGACCCCGGTCCTGGGACGGGGCCACCAGGCCTCTTGTACGTCCCACATCAAGCCCGGGCCAAGGTTCTCCAGTGGGGTCACTCTTCCCCTCTCACCGCCCACCCGGGAGCTCGGAGGACCCTGGACTTCCTGAAAAGACGCTTCTGGTGGCCTAACATGGAGAAGGAAGTAAGGTCATTTGTCCTGTCCTGTGAGGTTTGCACCAGAACCAAGAACCCACGACAGCGTCCCCAGGGTCTCCTGCATCCTCTGACCATTCCCCGGCGTCCCTGGTCCCACGTGGCAGTCGACTTTATCACGGGTCTCCCTGAGTCACAAGGTAACACGGTCATTTTGGTCTTAGTTGACAGATTCTCCAAGGCCTGCCGCTTCATACCACTGTGCAAACTCCCCTCTGCTCTTGAAACTGCGAAACTTTTGTTTAATCATGTCTTCCGAGTCTTTGGTCTTCCACAGGACATCGTCTCAGACCGAGGGCCCCAGTTCTCCTCCCGAGTGTGGCACGGGTTCTGCAAGGTCATCGGAGCCACTGCCAGCCTCTCCTCTGGGTTTCACCCACAGTCCAATGGTCAGACGGAGAGGCTCAACCAGGACCTGGAAACCACCCTGCGAGGCCTGGCTATGGATAACCCGACATCGTGGAGCACCTGGCTGCCATGGGCGGAGTACGCCCACAACACCCTGCAGTCATCGGCCACCAAGCTGTCGCCATTCCAGTGCCAATTCGGGTTCCAGCCACCTCTGTTCCCGGACCAGGAGGAGGACGCGGGGGTGCCCTCGGTCAACCAATATGTGAGACGGTGTCGCAAGACCTGGAGCAAGGTCAGGAAGACCCTCATACAGACCTCCAGAACCAACCAGACTCAGGCCAACCGCCATAGAAGACCTGCACACGCTTTCCGCCCTGGGCAGCGTGTTTGGCTGTCCACTAAGGACCTTCCACTGCGGGTGGAGAACCGCAAGCTTGCTCCTCGCTACATTGGCCCCTTCAAGGTGGTGCGCAGGGTGAACCCTGTCTCCTACCGGCTCCAGTTGCCCCGGACTCTGAGGATCAACCCCACTTTCCATGTTTCCCTGTTACGGCCCGTACTGACGTCTACGTATGCCCCTGCCCCTAGGAACCCCCCACCCCCCCGCATCTTCCAGGGGCAGACTGTGTTCACTGTGAATCGCCTGCTTGACTCCCGCCGGGTCCGCGGCGGGTTGCAATATCTGGTGGACTGGGAGGGCTATGGTCCTGAGGAGCGCTGCTGGGTTCCTGCTCGGGATGTCCTTGATAAAGAACTATGTCGGGACTTCCATTCGGCCCATCCGGATCGCCCTGGGAACGTCAGGAGACGCTCCTAGAGGGGGGGGTCCTGTTAGGACTAGGACTGTTTTGGCCTCTAGAGGCCGCTGTTATTTCCTTTTCATGTCGTGTTTATTTTGGCCTCTAGAGGCCGCCACTGTTCCTGTGTTTTGTGTTTGTGTTAATTGCCTAATTATCTTCACCTGTGTCCTTAATTAGTTTGTCTATTTATACCCCTGAGTTCAGTCCTCTTGTCACGGAGTCTTTGTGCTGTTATGTTTATCTCCAGTTTCCTTTGTACTGTGTTTTTTGATCTTCTTAGCTTTTGAATTTTTGCACTTTGCTTTTCTTTTGGATTATACTCTTTGGTTTTTTTTTTGTCTTTTGTTTTGCCCTGTATATAGTGTATATAGTTTAAATAAACCTTTTGATTCTTTTTCTACTTCCGCCTCACGCCTCTGCATTTGAGTCATCCCCCTGGTGGCCTAGTGGGGGTTTGCTGGATTATCACACCAACGAACCAGGTTCGAATCCCAGCAAAACCCTAACACGCCCTTGCTGATGGAAGGAGGTTTTCACTCAAAATCTCACGATACATGGCCCCATTCATTCTTTCCTTTACGTGGATCAGTCGTCCTGGTCCGTTTGCAGAAAAACAGCCCCAAAGCATGATGTTTCCACCCCCATGCTTCACAGTAGGTATGGTGTTCTTTGGATGCAACTCAGCATTCTTTCTCCTCCAAACACGGCAAGTTGAGTTTTTACCAAAAAGTTCTATTTTGGTTTCATCAGACCATATGACATTCTCCCAATCCTCTTCTGGATCATCCAAATGCTCTCTAGCAAACTTCAGACGGGCCTGGACATGTACTGGCTTAAGCAGGGGGACACGTCTGGCACTGCAGGATTTGAGTCCCTGGCAGTGTAGTGTGTTACTGATGGTAGCCTTTGTTACTTTGGTCCCAGCTCTCTGCAGGTCATTCACTAGGTCCCCCCGTGTGGTTCTGGGATTTTTGCTCACCGTTCTTGTGATCATTTTGACCCCACGAGGTGAGATCTTGCGTGGAGCCCCAGATCGAGGGAGATTATCAGTGGTCTTGTATGTCTACCATTTTCTAATAATTGCTCCCACAGTTGATTTCTTCACACCAAGCTGCTTACCTATTGCAGATTCAGTCTTCCCAGCCTGGTGCAGGTCTACAATTTTGTTTCTGGTGTCCTTTGACAGCTCTTTGGTCTTGGCCATAGTGGAGTTTGGAGTGTGACTGTTTGAGGTTGTGGACAGGTGTCTTTTATGCTGATAACGAGTTCAAACAGGTGCCATTAATACAGGTAACGAGTGGAGGACAGAGGAGCCTCTTAAAGAAGTTGTTACAGGTCTGTGAGAGCCAGAAATCTTGCTTGTTTGTAGGTGACAAGATACTTATTTTACCGAGGAATTTACCAATTAATTCATTAAAAAATCCTACAATGTGATTTCCTGGATTCTTTCCCCCCATTCTGTCTCTCATAGTTGAAGTGTACCTATGATGAAAATTACAGGCCTCTCTCATCTTTTTAAGTGGGAAAACTTGCACAATTGGTGGCTGACTAAATACTTTTTTGCCCCACTGTACACACACTGTCGCCATGACCGAAACTCTTATTTCCCGGAAATGGCCCGGCGCTAGAGCTCAGTGGAACGTACTTTCCCTCTGTAATAAGCATAAACATGTCTGAAAGCGATTTCTTTAGCCTAGTCCATTTATTTCGAATGGTGAACTGAATTGTATACACTCACCAGCCATTTTAATCGGAACACGTGTATGTGCATGCGCAGTGCGCAATCGTTACACTCTTACGTATGAGTGTATGAGGCAGTAGCCACAAAAATCTTGACCTTGACTGGATGACCCCTAAAATGTTGGAGGTTCTATTTTAGAGACCAATGCCCATCTATCCTGAAATTTTCATGAAGGTTGGTCCAGCCATTTTCCAATAATATCGTTAACAAACAAACAAAGAAACCTGACCAAAAACAATACCTCGCCCCCTGGTGGACTCCATCCCAGGCGAGGTAACAACAACAGCAACATCCAGCAAACCACACTTCAGTTACTAGCTACAGTATACCCAGGCTACAAATGACTTTTTCATGAATGACTTCAGTGCTTTTAAAGGCTATACTGTCAATGACAGAAATAAATAAATCAGTGCGGAGTAATAAATCATGGCAATGTGTTTGATGTAACACTATTTATGGACGTACCAATTTTTTAAAAATGTACCCACGTGGGTGACGTAGCTCAGATGACACAGAAGCCGATCAGCAACAGAATTCACTACAGCACAAGGGTGCAAGGTTTTTTGTTTTTTAAATAAATGTATTTATCTGTTAAAGATGACAAAAATAGCATGCTGGATATGTCAGAATTACAACGGTTTGAAGGTGACGTTCTACGAGTTGACACAGTTCCCTGAGGTCTTAATGAAATGTCTGTAACATGCTTTGGTCAAAATGTTGCAAGGATAAAACACCACAGCTCCCTTCTCCCCCCGTCTAAACAGCCCTGTTCAAAACGGCCATTTTGAGTTCCTGTTCCTTTAAATGAGCCACTGCTCCCCCTCTTCCCCTCCTTCTGCCGGCCAATCAGATAGCACTTTCCTCATGAATATTCATTCACAAAGGCAGTTCTCAAGCCATGAGTGGAGATACTTAGATTAGGGGGCGGGATTATTCCAATGAGCTCCTCTTGTGACATAGAAAGAGGAGACGAATCTGAATGGCTGGTTCAAGCTCATGTTTTCTGAAATGGGCAGAACAAAAGAAACTGAACTCTGGTCTTATTTCAGAGTTTGTGGGTTGGTAGGCTCCAGATACCCAAATGTATGTAACTCACAAGCACTGAAAAAGTGAGTTTTTCATCATATGTCCCCTTTAAAAAGGCAGTTCCACAGACACATCTACATTTCATACATAGTTTGATCTAAGCATTATTAAATGAAAGTTCTCGAAGTTCTATCAAAGTAAAAGCCTTTTCCAGCATAGTCTAGAATTGGTCTCATCTTCTCTGAAATATTTCCAGGTGACTAAAGTACATTTATTCAGCTTTCTTTACCAAATTCATGCCAATGCAATCACTTTGTAATGCTAATTAATAAACATGAGATATTTAAGAACCTACAAACTGACTGTACTAACTGTACTGCAACATTTTATTCACAATTAGTGGCTGATTATCAAAACCTGGACCGAGGAATCATTCCAACCATTTGTCTGTTATTCTGTATGTCCTCTCTGGTAAAGCTCTGGAGTCTGCTTTGATACAATGACCCGTGGTTCTGACACTGTGCGGCGTCTCTCAACGGTCTCCTCAGTGATCGAACCCAATTACATCCTCACCACCAGCTGGGCATGGTACTGGGAGGATGAGTACGGCAACTGGATTCAGTATGCATCGTCAGTAAGTAACAGCATCGGGTAAAATTTTTGGGAACAGTAGGGATTTGGATATACCAGTACACCAGTATCGGAAATAATTATAATGTTAACATTACACTATACTGAGCAAAAGGTTAGTTTAATTGTTGCAAGACCAAATGAGGCCCTGGTCACACTACAGCTTGCAATGGGTTTGTGATGAAAAATTTGACGATGAAAAATTGGTAGCGTCGCCACTAATCATATGATGCACGGCGAATGTTCTCCAAGTTTTGGGAGTTGTTTTTTGGTGCGTCTCGGCCTTGAGAGTGGGCAAAAACATTGCGAAAAATTTCAGTGCATGCATTGAAATTTGGTAGTGATGTTTTCGTCGGCAAACTAAGCGGTGAATGCTCGCAGATGGGCTTGGGAATACTTCCAGAAGCTCAGGGAGCCTTTAGGGATGTATTTGTCTCAAATCTATATCCCCGATGGGCCTCGCGGGGGCCTCGGCGACACAGCCGCTCAGCATAGCCTGACCTTCACCAAGACTTGAAAAGTGCATTTACTTTCGGCAATGTATGTACTTCGCCAAGGTTCGTAATTGGTTGGACGAAGGGTTCATGAATATTCGGCAAATGTTTGGTGATGGTTAGACAATGCATTTGTGATCGTCGCTGATTGATGGGCGCTGATGTCACTAAAGTCCTTCCCGCACCATATGGCGCATTAGGCGGCGCCGATCTCAGTTTCTGTA
>NC_083589.1:24354775-24374775 GCF_027579695.1 Neoarius graeffei | reverse complement strand
CCCCTGTGCACTGATTGGTGAGGAGGAGTGTCCTCACATGCCCACACACACCCCGCGAGTGCGCTGGGATCTGTAAACACCGTAAACCCGGAAGAATAATAATTACGAATTACGAGAATTTCTGAAGCCTTATGCGCCTCGCCTCATCTATACGCTCTTGCCAGTATCTGTTGGCGTTGTCGGTGACAACAAGCCACAGCACCAAGACCAGCAACACTAACGACTCCATGTCCTCCATGTTTATTGTTTACTATTCGGGTCGTGAGACTACCGCTTAAAAGGTCACTGATGTCACTGTTTGCGCTGCTTAACGACATCATGTGACGTCTACCCACTTTCGCTAACTCCACCCAATGTGTCCACCCACTTCCAGCCAGCACGGTTCAGCGCGGTTGTAGTCGAAATGCAACTTCAACAGCCCTGCTCAGCTCGACTCAGCCCAACTCAGCACGGCACGGCTCAGCCCAACTCAGCCGCGTTTGTAGTGGAAAAGCGGCATTAGTCTACAACTCAGAGAGACAGGTTATACAGTGACGGTAGGCTTGACATGCTTGATTATAATATAAAGTACACTATTATATTAACTTTAAGTTGTTCGTTGATAAATATTGCATTGAATCTGATCTTTACTGTTTCAGCTCACTTAACACATTTTGTACTTTTACACTTTCTGCCTGTTGATTTGTCCAATCAGAGGCAGCCAAATTTGCATATTACAGGAAGGATTTCTGGGATAGCATTGAGTTTACAGTTCAGAGGGATCTGGCTTCTTTAGACGCTGTCTTCTTAAAACTGAATAAATATTTAAAAAGAGCCAAATGAGCCAGTCTTTTGAACGGCTCTTTTCAAAGAACGGATCACAAAGATGCGGATCCCATCAAAGAGCCGTAAATCCCATCTCTACTAGCGCGCCCTGCCCGCGCTGGTTCTTTTGGGGGGGGGGGGGGGGGGGGGGGGGAAGGAGGGCAGAGGACTCTGGCTGTGCGGGGCGTGGCATTACAGTCTAGCTGCTATCGGTTTTCTAAGCAAAGTCTCTGTTGCAAGTTCCTGGCAGTTTCAAAAGCTTATGAAAAACCTACATCATGTCACAGAGCGTTAATCTCGCGATAAAAAAATTATCGCCATTAAAATTGAGTCAAGTTAACGCATTAATAACGCGACATTTTTGACAGCACTAATATATACGTGTGTATATATATATATATATATATATATATATATAAAATATACACACACACGTGTGTATATGTATGTATGTGTGTGTATATATATATATATATATATATATATATATATATACACACACACATACATACATACACACACGTGTGTGTGTGTGTGTATATATATATATATATATATATATATATATATATATATACATATATATATATATACACACACATACATACATACACACACGTGTGTGTGTGTGTATATATATATATATATATATATATATATATATATATGTGTGTATATATATATATATATATATATATATATATATATATATACACACACACATACATACATATACACACGTGTGTGTGTGTATATATATATATATATATATATATATATATATATATATATATACACACACACACACACATACACACACACATTTAAAGTCTTAATAGAACACTGGTAAAACGCTACTTGCAAAAGATGAGACTAATGTGAAGTTAAAGAAAATGTTAAATTATTAAATATAAGAACAATATTAAAATAACAGAATGACAAGTCAATAATATGATCCAGATGTGTACATGTATAGAAAGACACTCCTGACCTGGACTAAACATCTGGAGCTTAAGAGATGTGATATAAACCCGTTTAGAGGCAGTAACCTGTCTCTGCACTGACAGTTCACTCCACCCGGAAGACTAGAATAGCTAGCTAGCTAACTAACTAACTAACTATCTGGCTGGCTAGCTAGCTGGTTAGTTGGCATGCAGCTTCAAAACAACAACAGTTCTCGCCCATTTCAGACCAACTTAACTCACACAACTGAACACAAGAGCATGACTAATCCCCCGATCAGTTCCGGGTTATCTGAACTAAACTAACTTAGTTATCACCGCTTACCTTACTGTCATCCATTTTGGATGACCTGCACTTGGAGATCCCAACAGCTAGCTAGCTTGTTAGCTAACCAACCACCTGAACACTCCGTAATTAACACGTGGAAATGGTTTATTTTATTCACGCGCGGTGTCTGAAGGGACAAAAGTCCGATTTTATTCCGTGTTTTCTACAAACTCGTGTCAAAACACTCGCAAAAAAAACCCGAGAGTCGCTAATGTTTTTAGCATCGTTTCCGCCCCTTAGATATTTGCATGGCCCGCCCACTGCGCGCAAAGCATGCTGGGATTTTGTGTTTTATGGCGCTTACTTTTGTTGTCATAATTTTTTTTTTTTTTTGTAGGCTGTAAAAGGTAAAATAATTCACAAACAGGACATAACTGGCTCATGATTGCACTTTTTATTTTATTTATATTCCAATTAACAACTTCTTAACCATTTACTGTATATTTACACGATATGACCAAAAGTATGTGGACACTTGACCATTACAGTATGTGCCACACCTACTATGTGGTTCTTCTACAAACTGTTGCCACAAAGATGGCTGTATAGGATGTATCTGTCGTAGCAGTACAATTTCCCTTCACTGGAAATAAAACCTGTTCCAGCATCACAATGATCCTGTACACAATCTGAGCTCCATGAAGACATGGTTTGAGAAGGTTGGAGTGAAGAACTCGAGTGTCCTGGACAGAACCCTGACTGAACTCAACTTTGGGATGAACCGGAGCACCGACTGAACCCCAGACCTCCTCATCCAACACCAGTGCCTGATCTCACTAATTATCTCTAGCCGCTTTATCCTGTTCTACAGGGTCGCAGGCAAACTGGATCCTATCCCAGCTGACTACGGGCGAAAGGCGGGGTACACCCTGGACAAGTCGCCAGGTCATCACAGGGCTGACACATAGACACAGACAACCATTCACACTCACATTCACACCTACGGTCAATTTAGAGTCACCAGTTAACCTAACCTGCATGTCTTTGGACTGTGGGGGAAACCGGAGCACCCGGAGGAAACCCACGCGGACACGGGGAGAACATGCAAACTCCACACCGAAAGGCCCTCGCCAGCCACGGGGCTCGAACCCGGACCTTCTTGCTGTGAGGCGACGGCGCTAGCCACTACACCACCGTGCCGCCCGCTCCTGTAGCTGAATGATCACAAATCCACACAGCCATGCTCCAAAATCTAGTGGAAAGCCTTTCCAGAAGAGAAGAGAAGAGAAGAGTGGAGCGTATTATAACAGAAACACATGGCGACTCCATCTGGAATGGGATGTTCACAAAGCACATATGGCTGTGATGATCAGGTGTCCACATACTTTTGACCATATAGTGTATATTCAACGTTGTGTGCAACGAGTTACATTTTTGTCAACTACAAACAATCACTTCCTCACCAGCCTCTCTTTTTTTCTCTCATATGAAGTTAATATGTAAAGAATAACACTCTCCAGACCATGCTGTTATACTAAAATCACACAGTTACCACATCCAAAGTGTATCATTTTATTCTACTTATACCACAGCAACTTGCCTTTGATTAGTGTTTGTATTAACGAATGACAAAAAAAAATATCACCAACAATGATACATTTTACTTTGTTCAACAACGTTTTAAAATCTGCTTATTATTCATCTTGGATTATGTGAAGCATTTGATGATTTATGTGCTGTTACTATAGAAACAGTACCTTATTATTAGAGTAATTAATGACATTAATATGAACCGAATGTTTATGTTACAACTGGAACTACTGTCTGATGAACATAAGGCACACCTTCTGATCAATCAGCGTCGAGCATTCAACCATGGAGTTAAATTTGTGTCAAAAGCATTCAATTTGTGTCAAGCCAAAAATAATGGAGCTATCAAGAAACCAGAATGTCCTCTGTGCTGACACCAGAATATTTTCTGACCCTTACTGTAAACAGATTAAAACGTGCATCTTAATATAATATAAACCTATAGTTTCAAGTACAACCGGAACTAGGGTACTGTCAGAGTCGTACTACACTGACAGTCAATGAAAATGTCCAGGTGACATTTATGAAAATAATTTTATTCATAAGCTATGAAATCATGTACTAGAAGCTTACAGATCAATATACTGACATTTAACTCGAGATGAATAAACAAAAAATCACAATTGTTGTGAGCTTTGATAATGTACAGTCCGAACAAAATGGATACCCTGTAATTGGAAAGTTGCAGCTTCAGTACCGAGTATTGTCCCCACCAACAGCAATACAAGCCGTCAGTCTGCGACGCATACTGCGTATCAAACGGCGAATCCTGTCTTGTGGAATGGCCTGCCACTCCTCTTGAAGAGCCTGGATCAGTTGACCTCTGTTCATGGGACGAGGAACACGGTTCTGGATCTGAACACCAAGGTGATCCCATAAATGCTCAATGGGATTGAGATCAGGTGAATACGCAGGCTATGGCAGGGTTTGGACATTCAATCGACCCCAACTTCTGAAAAACTTAGGCCGGCTTGCACCATGCCGAGGGCCCACCATCTGTCATCTGGATTTAACCGTGGCATCTTGGACATAAGGAATACAAAAGTCGGCTTTTTCATGGCCTTAATAAAGGCTATCCAACCCATCCTTTCAACCGTGTACAAATTTTTGTTTTTCTCCAAAACAGCACTTTGAGCTGATTCCTAAAGACCACTCCCTGAAGACTATTGAAAAATGTTTGGATTGAGGAGAACTCATTAATGACTTCTGTGCATGCCATTCAATAGAAACATCTCAAAACAAACATTTCCCCAACTCCGTATTGCATAATATGTTGAATTATTGACCTGGACTTTTTCATTGACTGCCAGTATATTATAAAAAGAAAATTAATCCAAGCCGTCAGATTCAGATAATTGTCTTCAGACTCACTGTGAGGCTGACTTCTTGACTCTGATTGGTCAGAAGGTGAGCATTATATTTGTATAACAGCACGGCTCAGATAGTAGTTCCTGGCTGTAACATATGAACTATGGGTTTATTGTTACAACCCCGATTCCAAAAAAGTTGGGACAAAGTACAAATTGTAAATAAAAACAGAATGCAATAATTTACAAATCTCAAAAACTGATATTGTATTCACAATAGAACATAGACAACACATCAAATGTTGAAAGTGAGACATTTTGAAATTTCATGCCAAATATTGGCTCATTTGAAATTTCATGACAGCAACACATTTCAAAAAAGTTGGGACAGGGGCAATAAGAGGCTGGAAAAGTTAAAGGTACAAAAAAGGAACAGCTGGAGGACCAAATTGCAACTCGTTAGGTCAATTGGCAATAGGTCATTAACATGACTGGGTATAAAAAGAGCATCTTGGAGTGGCAGCGGCTCTCAGAAGTAAAGATGGGAAGAGGATCACCAATCCCCCTAATTCTGCGCCGACAAATAGTGGAGCAATATCAGAAAGGAGTTCGACAGTGTAAAATTGCAAAGAGTTTGAACATATCATCATCTACAGTGCATAATATCATCAAAGATTCAGAGAATCTGGAAGAATCTCTGTGCGTAAGGGTCAAGGCCGGAAAACCATACTGGGTGCCCGTGATCTTCGGGCCCTTAGACGGCACTGCATCACATACAGGCATGCTTCTGTATTGGAAATCACAAAATGGGCTCAGGAATATTTCCAGAGAACATTATCTGTGAACACAATTCACCATGCCATCCGCCGTTGCCAGCTAAAACTCTATAGTTCAAAGAAGAAGCCGTATCTAAACACGATCCAGAAGCGCAGATGTCTTCTCTGGGCCAAGGCTCATTTAAAATGGACTGTGGCAAAGTGGAAAACTGTTCTGTGGTCAGACGAATCAAAATTTGAAGTTCTTTATGGAAATCAGGGATGCCATGTCATTCGGACTAAAAAGGAGCAGGACGACCCAAGTTGTTATCAGCGCTCAGTTCAGAAGCCTGCATCTCTGATGGTATGGGGTTGCATTAGTGCATGTGGCATGGGCAGCTTACACATGTGGAAAGACACCATCAATGCTGAAATGTATATCCAGGTTCTAGAGCAACATATGCTCCCATCCAGACGACGTCTCTTTCAGGGAAGACCTTGCATTTTCCAACATGACAATGCCAAACCACATACTGCATCAATTACAGCATCATGGCTGCGTAGAAGAAGGGTCCGGGTACTGAACTGGCCAGCCTGCAGTCCAGATCTTTCACCCATAGAAAACATTTGGCGCATCATAAAACGGAAGATACGACAAAAAAGACCTAAGACAGTTGAGCAACTAGAATCCTACATTAGACAAGAATGGGTTAACATTCCTCTCCCTAAACTTGAGCAACTTGTCTCCTCAGTCCCCAGACGTTTACAGACTGTTGTAAAGAGAAAAGGGGATGTCTCACAGTGGTAAACATGGCCTTGTCCCAACTTTTTTGAGATGTGTTGTTGTCATGAAACTTAAAATCACCTAATTTTTCTCTTTAAATGATACATTTTCTCAGTTTAAACATTTGATATGTCATCTATGTTCTATTCTGAATAAAATATGGAATTTTGAAACTTCCACATTATTGTATTCCGTTTTTCTTCACAATTTGTACTTTGTCCCAACTTTTTTGGAATCGGGGTTGTATTTCGTACGTTATTGTTTCTATAGTAACAGCTCTTACACTGGGATGTGTAGAGTAGAAGCTGCACTGAGACTAATCTATGACTAACAATTAAAGGATAAAAAGTGACGCTTAATAAAGTAAAATGTACATTCTTTGTTAGGAGACGCATTTACGTAAATAATACACCTCCTGGTGGTAATGGCACTCCGCTTTGCGTTGTCCTGCATCACACCACCCCAGTGTGGATTATTTTCCAATAACCACACGGTCTGTTATGTGTTCTTCCTTACTTACAATCTCTATGAAAGGTTTGAATATGATTTGAACATTCAAATGATTAAATACATCATAAGAAAATAACCCCATAGAGAAAATTATTACACTCGTTGGCCACTTTATTAGGAACACCCATCCACCTGCTGTTTTATCCATCCATCCATTATCTGTAGCCGCTTATCCTGTACAGGGTCACGGGCAAGCTGGAGTCTATCCCAGCTGACTACGGGCGAAAGGCGGGGTACACCCTGGACAAGTCGCCAGATCATCACAGGGCTGACACATAGACACAAACAACCATTCACACTCACATTCACACCTACGGTCAATTTAGAACCACCAATTAGCCTAACCTGCATGTCTTTGGACTGTGGGGGAAACCCATGCAGACACGGGGAGAACATGCAAACTCCACACAGAAAGGCCCTCACCAGCCGCTGGGCTTGAACCCAGAACCATCTTGCTGTGAGATGACAGTGCTAACCACTACACCACCGGGCTGCCCCTTGCTGTTTTATGCAGTTCTCTAATCAGCCAATCCCTTGACAGTAGCACGATGCATCAAATCATGCAGATACAAATCAAGCGCTTCAGTTCATGTTCACTTCAAACATCAGAATGGGAAAAAATTGTGATCTCAAAGTGTGACTTTCTTTCACTGTGGCATGGGTGTTGGTTTGAGCCAGATGGACTGGTTTGAGTATTTCAGAAATTGCTGATCTCCTGGGGTTTTCACACACAACAGTCTCTAGAGTTTACACAGAATGGTGCGAAAAACAAAAAACATAGAGTGAGTGAGCGAGCGACAGTTCTGTGGGTGGAAACAAATGCCTTGTTGATAAAAGAGGTCAGAGGAAAGTGGCCAGATTGGTTCGAGCTTCCAGGAAGGATATAGTAACTCATATAATCACTCTTTACAATCGTGGTGAGCAGAAAAGCATCTCAGCATGCAACAGTAGAACAACACATTGGGTTCCACTCCTGCAGCCAAGAACAGAAATCTTAGAATCAAGAACAAGTTCCAATTAAAGTGGCCGGTGAGGGTATGTTTGACTGTGGTATTTTAACTTCACTGGTATATACAACATGTATAATGTGAAAGACAATTTGTTGAACAGAGTGAGAAAAACAAAGTAAGATCTGGTGATAGTGATGATGATGATGATGATGATGATGGATGACTTAGTTTGAAAAACGCTCCTCTCAACAGAGCGCTTATTGATTTTCCTCAAAGTGACATGTGTTTTTATGGCCTTTTCTTATATCAAAGCTTGCAGGCCATGAATGACGTATCGCTCAGCTCAGTATGGGGTTTGCTCTGTTGCTTTTTAATATTGTTCAAAGGGTTACACACAGCAGAATCGCTGACTGTGATTAACCAGACAGCCTAGTGATGATCACAGTACAAAATAATAAATATTGCTATTATTATTGTAATATTTTATAACAGAAGCTCTGACAGAAATTCTGGCTCGAGCTCAAGTCACAGGTTTATATTAATGCACTCATTCTAATACTTTTAACAGCGTTTCTTTCACGTTAAAACCTCGTTCACACTGTTTTCTTTGAATATAGCTGAAGCTCATCTGTCTCCACAGACAGACATTTGACGCCTGAAGTCGAGACTTTCTGCAGGAAACTGCTTTATATTGATGAGGTGTTAAAATTGAGTTATTTAAAATGAACACGTTGCATTTTAATTGTCATACAGTCTTCCTGGAGGTACCGTAAATAGATTATTATTATTATTATTATTATGGACTGAAGACACCAAGTGATGAGGTGTTTCAGGTGTTATTTTTTCCCATTCTTCCTCCAAACAGGTCCTAAGGTGTGGACAGGCACCCTCTTCTTCCACAGCCATGCCTTTGTAATGTGAGCAGAATGTGGTTTTACATTGTCTTGTTGAAATATCTCTGGAAAATATGTCGTCTTGAAGGCTGCATATGTTGCTCCAAAATCTCAGTGTTCTTTGACGTTACCAGACAAAACATGAAATTGTCAGTGACTGCACAAGTTTGTGGCAGCCTTCAAACATGGCTGCCATGGACTACAACTTCCAAGCGCCACAGCACCCTGCTTCTCCCAAGTATTAATTAAACACTCATGCACCTTGCACAGTACCGTTCTGTGTCTGTGTACGTGATCTACCGAGCCATTTATTGTTTTGGCCTGATTCCAAGTTATTCTGACTCCCACGACATTACTCACTTGAATCTGAGACTGTGGTTTATCTCTGACATCCCATTTGCTCATTGACCGACCCTTAGCACAAACCTGACTTTGATTCCTGTCTCAAGATTTGGATTTGTTTACCAGTTTGTGACACACCCTGCATTTGTGTCCATAAGTGCCTGCACTCTGACAGGATACTTCACCATCATGGACGCAGCAGAAGAGGCAAAGCAAACTGTGCTTTCGGCTCAAAGATGCCTGTTAGGAGAACATCAGCAGATGCTGAACGACATTGACATCCATTGATATTGACACCCACATCAGCCGGAAGTTCTGCTACAGCCATTCCTTGATCAGACAAGTACTCCGGGGAAGTGTCTGAGTGTAAGGGTTTTCTTCTGCAGTGTTCCCTATATTACACCACTCTAATGGGAACTTCAGAACCACAAAAAATTGCTCTGTTTGTGAAGCTGCTTACTGGACATGCATTGCAATGGGCCACTGCTGTCTGGAATTGCAGAGGAGAACCCACAACGTCCTATGATCACTTCATAGATCTGTTCAGGAGAGTGTTTAATCACTAACCAGAAGGAGTTGAAGTTGGGGAGAAGCTGCTCACCCTAAGACAAGGGAAAACAACTGTGGCTGAGGATGCTTTGGAATTTCGTATGTTGGCAGCTGGCTGCGGCTGAAACAATCCTGCGCTGAAGGCCGTTTTCTGGCAGGGTCTGGACCCCAACATCCTTGCTAAGTTGGCATGCAGAGATGAGTAGCACGCTTTGGACTCTCTAATAGACCTGGCTATTAAATTAGATCACCTCTTCTGGAACCATCCCTCCTTGCAATCCACCCATATTTGGACCCAGTCTGCACAGTCACCCACACCCATGGAAATATCAAACGCTTGCACACCCCACTCCAAAAGAGAGAGGAGATGCTGGAGGAGGTTGTGCTTTTACTGTGGGCAGTCTGGTCACCTGCTGGCCCAGTGTCCTGTCCGGTCTGTGATCTCCAGAAAATATGACCATCCCAGGCAGGAGGATCACCCAAACACCCCAGTGAGTCATAAACATTTTCCCTCTCATCCATTCCTGAAACTCAAGGTCTTGCTGTCCATATGAGAAACCTCCCATTTCTCTCTGCTCTGCTAGACTCCGGGGTGGAGGGCAACTTCATTAACATCGAGGTCATTCAGAGCCTTGAGCTGCCCACCGAGGAACTCCAGTGCCAAGTGAGCCTCCGAGCTATTGATGGTAGCCCTATTGGAGAGGGATTGGTCACCAGAAGAACTAGACCACTAGAGATCCAGGTTGGGGCTCTGCATCGAGAACATTTCTCCCTATATGTTACTAGAACCTCCAATCACATTATCATCTTAGGATTTCCATGGTTACAATTGCACAATCCCTTAATCTCCTGGCAACAGAAGGAAATCTTGAAATAGTCCTCGTCCTGCCACCAGAACTGCCTGCAACTGCTCCGACTCACTCTGGCTTCCACCTCCATGGAGAGCCCTTCCCCTGGAGGTACTGAACAGGTCCCAGCCTGCTATCATGATCTCTGTGAAGTCTTCAGCAAAGGTAAAGCTAGCAGACCCTCAGACCATATGACCTCCTTCCTGGTACTACCCCTCCACACTGCTGCATTTACTCTCTTTCAAGAACTGAGCAATGTGCAATAGAGGAGTATGTACAGGAGGCTCTACAGCAGGGTTATATCCACCCATCCACCTCCCCAGCCTCTGTGGGGTTCTTCTTCATGGAAAAGAAAGGGGGAGGCCTTCAGCCCTGCATTGACTACAGAGGTCTCAATCAAATCACTGTGAAATATCCATACTCATTACCTCTGGTACGGTCAGCATGAGAACAGCTAAGATTTGCACGCATCTTCAACAAACTCAACCTCAAGAGTTCCTACAACCCAGTGTGTATATGGGAAGGGGACGAGTGGAAGACAGTGTTCAGCACAACCTCTGGTCATTATGAATATCTGGTCATGCCATATGGACTATCTTGCATGCCCAGTGTGTTCCAATGCCTGATCAACGACGTGCTCAGGGACATGCTGGAACGGTATGTGATTGCTTACATAGACAACATTCTGATTTACTACCCAGACAAAACCAGTCACCACATACGTGTCAAAGCAGTACTCGGCAGACTCCGAGAGAATCAGCTGTACGTTAAGGCAGAAAAGTGCGAGTTCCACGCGTTCAAGGTCTCATTCCTAGTATACATCATTAGTGCTGATGGGGTTAGTATGGACTCCAGCAAGGTCTCTGCCATCACCTCCTGGCCCACACCCACCTCCTTCAAAGAACTCCAATGATTCCTCGGATTTGGTAACTTCTATTGAAAATTCATCAAGGGATTTAGTGCTATTGCTGCGCCACTCACTGCACTACTCAAAAAGAGCCCTAAGCATCTACAATGGTACCAGGGGCAGAAGAAGATTTCACCCGACTCAAATCAGCCTTCACCACAGCACCCATCCTGAAACATCCAGACCCCTCGAAACCTTTCACCGTCGAGGTAGATGCTTCTGAGACCAGAGTCAGTGGAGTCCTATCCCAGCGCTTTGGGGAGAAACCCAAGTTGTATCCAGTAGCATTCTTTTTCAGAAAACTGACACCCACCAAACAAAACTACAACATCGGGAACCAAGAACTGTTGGCTATAAAGTTAGCCTTGGAGGAATGGAGACATTGGTTGGAGGGGACTGCTCATCCACTCATCATACTCACAGACCATAAGAACCTGGAAATCTCAAATCTGCAAAACATCTGAATCCACAACAGGCACAATGGGCTCTATTCTTCACAAGGTTCAATTTCACCATCGCATACCATCTGGGTTCCCGAAACACTAAAGCTGATGCTCTGTCTCAATTGTATGCCTCCACCACTACCAGTCCTAAGTTCACACCCATCTTGCTGCTCAAGTGCTTTGTGAATGCTGTCTCTTGGGATATTGATAAGGAACTGGCCCGGAACCAACCCTGCAACCCACCTGGTAACTGTCCTCCAGGGCTCACATTCATCCCACCTTAGTACCGAGGTTGCCTGATCACCTGGGCTCACTCATCTCCGGCCATGGGACACTTGAATAGCAGGCTTACGTACCAACTCATCAGGACCAAGTATTGGTGGGAGAACATGAGAACAGACATCAACCAGTTCATATAATCCTGCTCTGTTTGTGCACAAGCCAAAGTACCTCAAGCTTCACCTGTAGGTAAACTCATGCTATTACCCATACCTCAGAGACCATGGTCCCACCTGGCAATCGACTTCATCACAGACTTACCCAAATCACAAGGCAATGCAGGTGGTGGTAGATCGATTCTCCAAGGTGCTGAGACTCATTCCCCTGCCTGGTCTACCCACAGCCCTCAAAACGGCAGAGCTCATATTCGACCAGGTTTTCAGGTACTTCGGGATCCCAGAGGACATTGTGAGTGATCGGGACCCTAGTTCTCATCCAGGTTGTGAGCCAGTTTCATGGATAAGCTTGGAGTCTTGGTGAGTCTGACCTCGGAACCTTATTTATTGGATAACTGTCTGTGTTCTGGTTTTGGATCCTATCTCACCACACCTCCACCACCCCTAACAGTACGTTCTGGCCAACATGGATCCAGTGGAACTCACCCGTCTGAGAATGGCCATCCAGCAGCAAGGGACTCTCCTCGGGACCCATCAACAAGACCTCCAGCAGATCACCCAGAACCTCGCCACCCTGTCCAACTCACTCAACCTCCTCACCACACAGATGCAGCGCTATCAAGCCATGCCTACTCCTGCCCAGCTGTCTCCTACTTCAGCTCCTGCCACTGCTTTTCTCCGCGAGTCGAGACTCCCAGCGCCTCAGTCCTACAATGGAGAGCTAGGTACTTGCAGATCGTTCCTATCTCAATGCTCTTTGATCATGGAGCTGCAACCTCTGACCTTCCCCACAGAATGCTCCTGGGTGGCATATATCATCACGCTCCTCACCAGCAAGGCCAGGGAGTGGGGAACAGCGGTCTGGGACGCCGATGCTCCTTGTTGTTCCAGTTTCAAAGATTTCTCCGAAGAGATGGGGCGAACTTTTGACTGGTCTCTGTCCAGCTGGGAGGCAGCTAGGGAACTCATGGAACTGCGGCAGGGGTCCCAGTCTACCTCGGACTAGGCCATCAAGTTCCGGACGTTGGCGGCATCATGCGGTTGGAACAAGAGTGCCCAGGTCGACACGTTCCTCCATGGCTTGTCCGACGCCATTAAGGATGAACTGGTATCACGGGAACTGCCATTGGACCTCTCTAGTCTCATGGACCTTGCCAACTGTATCGACACCCGGTTCCAGCAACAGAGGAGAGAGAAGACCCGCCCCAGCTTCACCTCCTCTCCACCTCCCGCCTCGTCCATTGAACCCATGCAGGTAGACCAGGTACGGGTGTCAGCAGAGGAACGACAGTGCTGGTGGAGCACAGGGGCCTGTTTCTACTGCGGTCAGTGAGGACACATCTGTTGAGCCTTCCCGCTAAAGGGAACGAGACCACCAGCGAATCGAGGGGCCCTGGTGGGCAACGCTCGGATCCAGCTCCCTGCTGATTGACCGTTACTCCCTGTCATCATCTTCCACGACAACCAGCATCACCATCTCCAGGCCCTCGTCGACTCAGGGGCGGACAGGAACCTGATCTGCTCTGCCACCGCCAAGCGTCTGGGAATCCCGCTACTCGCCCTCCCTCTCACAGCCCTGACACTCAATGGCACCGGCTTGACCACCATCACCCACCTTACTGCCCCGCTCACCCTGAGGATTTCTGGCAACCACTCTGAAACCATCCAACTCCACGTCATGAACAACCCCCATGTACCCATCATCCTAGGATTACCTTGGTTAACGCAGCACAACCCCCACCTAAACTGGGCCGATAACACCATCCTAGGCTGGAGCCATTCCTGCCTAGCTTCCTGCCTGAACTCCACTCTGCCTCCCGCCAAACCACCGCAGCCTTCAGCCAGCGAGTTTCCCGACCTCTCTCACGTGCCTCCGGAATACCTGGACTTAAGACTCATCTTCAGCAAGACCCAAGCAGTGTCCCTCCCTCCTCACAGACCCTATGACTGTGGAATCGACCTCCTGCCCGGGACAGTGCCACCCAAAGGGTGACTCTACTCTCTCTCTCCCGTCGAAAGGCAAGCTATGGAGAAGTACATCTCAGAGTCTCTGGCAGCTGGGATCATCCGCCCTTCCTCCTCCCCAGCAGGGGCGGGATTCTTCTTTGTGGTGAAGAAGGACAAGTCGCTCCGCCCCTGCATTGACTATTGAGGTCTCAACCCCATCACAGTCAAGAACCGCTACCCACTACCACTCATGACCACGGCCTTTGAACTACTCCAGGAAGCCAAGATATTTACCAAGTTGGACTTACGCAATGCCTACCATCTGGTCAGGATCAGGGAGGGGGACGAGTGGAAGATGGCCTTTAATGCCACCACTGGCCACTACGAGTACCTCGTGGTCCCTTTCGGCCTGACCAACATGCCTGCAGTCTTCCAGGCACTCGTCAACGACGTCCTAAGGGACTTTCTTAACATCTTTGTTTTCATGTACCTGGATGACATCCTGATCTTCTCTTGCTCCCTGGAGGAACATCGGGGCCACGTCCGGCAGGTCCTCCAGCACCTGCTAGAAAATAAGCTGTTTGTCAAGGCGGAAAAGAGCTAATTCTACCAGAGCTCTGTCTCATTTCTGGGGTTCATCATTTCCCTGGCTAGGATCCAGATAGATAGAACCCCTCAAGCTTGAGGCAGTTACTGACTGGCCCACCCCATCCTCGCGACGAGAGCTCCAGGATTTCCTGGGATTTGCCAATTTCTACACGTGCTTCATCCTCGACTTCAGCATGGTGGCCAGACCTCTCACTGCCTTGACCTCAATTAAGACCTCGTTCAAGTGGGGGGAGGAAGCAGAGAATGCCTTCTCCATGCTCAAGCACAAGTTCACCACAGCACCCATTCTCACCATACCTGATCCGACCAAACAGTTCATTGTGGAGGTCGATACTTCCGAGTCTGGGGTCAGAGCCATTCTCTCCCTGAGGGCCAACGATAACAAGGTCCACCCATGCTCCTTCTTGTCTCACTGGCTGTCCCCTGCTGAACAAAATTATGACATTGGCAACAGAGAGCTGTTGGCCGTCAAGCTAGCCCTGGAGGAGTGGAGGCACTGGCTCGAGGGGTCGGATCTCCCCTTCCTTGTCTGGACCAACCACAAAAACTTAGAATACCTCAAGTCTGCCAAACGCCTTAACTCACGACAAGCCCGATGGTCTCTTTTCTTCTCCCAGTTCCAATTCACGCTCTCCTACCACCCAGGCTTCAAGAACGGCAAAACCAACACCCTGTCCAGGATATTCTCTGCCCGCCAGGAGGAGTCTAGTATGCCCGAAACCAACCTCCCTCCATGCTGTCTGGTGGGGGCCGCCCTACTTGAGGTAGAGACATTGGTGCAGAAGACCCTGGAGCAGGACCCTGGAGAAGGTAATTCAAGCAACATACCACCTAACCATCTGTTTGTTCCCTGTTCTTTGTGAACCCAGGTGCTGCAGTGGGGTCATGGCTCCAAGTTGGCTTGTCACCCAGGAGCTGCTTGAACCCTGGCACTCATCCAACAGCGCTTCTGGTGGCCATCCATCAAGGAAGACGTCCAGGAGTTCGTGGCAGCCTGCGACACATGTGCCCAGAACAAGACAGCCAATTGACCCCCTGCCGGCCTGCTAAGACCCCTCCCGATTCCTCATCGACCCTGGTCTCACATCGCCCTGGACTTCGTCACAGGACTCCCCAACTCAGGTGGCAACACATGCATCCTCACAGTTATGGACCGTTTCTCCAAGACATTCCATTTCATCCCTCTGCCCAAGCTTCCCACAGCTAAAGAAACCGCCGAATTACTCATCCTTCACATTTTCCACCTACACGGACTCCCCACTGATATCGTCTCCGACCAGGGTCCTCAGTTCACTGCGCAGTTCTGGAGGGCCTTCTGCAAACTCATTGGGGCCTTCTGTAGTCTCTCCTCAGGGTTCCATCCTCAAACCAACGGCCAGGAGGAACGGGCGAATCAAGATTTGTAGGTGGCACTCAGGTGCATGGCGTCCAAGGATGCCGGTTCTTGGAGTAAGTACTTACCTTGGGTCGAGTACGCTCACAACACTCTCCCTTCATCTGCCACAGATCTCTCGCCCTTCCAGTGCTCCTTAGGTTACCAACCACCACTCTTTCCCAACCAAGAGGAGGAGGTCGCTGTACCCTCAGCCCAGACCTTCAAACGCCGCTGCAGGAGGACGTGGGCATTGGCCCGGAGAAGACTCATTTGCTCCGCCCTAGCATCCAAGAAGCAGGCTGAGAAACGCCGCTCTAAGGCACCCACCTACCGAGTCATGCTCTCCACACGCCATCTGCCACTCAGAACCGTCTCCCGTAAGCTGGCCCCCCAGATACCTAGGACCCTTCCTCATCAGCAAGGTAATTAATCCATGTTCCGTCAGACTGGCATTACCACTCACCATGCGACGTATTTGCCCCACTTTCCATGTGTCACAGCTTAAACCTCTGGTTCTTAGTTCTTTTGCCACGCCCTTTTTCCCTGGATTAAATCACCTTATTTATTGGATAACTGTCTGTGTTCTGCTTTTAGATCCTATCTCACCACACCTCCACCACCCCAACAGGGACACCACCCTCAGTCTAATGGTCAATGTGGAACGTGCCAACCAAGAAATTGTTTTCCTCCTGAGAGTATTCTGCCTCGAAAACACTAAAGACTGGTCCCAGTTTCTTCCGTGGGCAGAATATGCTCAAAACTCCCTCAGACACTCGGCCACTCAACTCATGCTTTTTCAGTGTGTCCTAGGATATCGATCTCCATTGTTCCCTTGGGATGAATCACTCATGCACATCCTCGCTGTTAATGCCTGGTTCAAGAGGAGCGAACAAGTATGGGAGAGCATTCACCAACGTCTTGAACAAGTGGCCAGCAAATAAAAGCAATTTGCGGTTAGACACAGAGGAGAAGCCCCTGTATATGCACCAGGGGATAGAGTATGGGTATCCACCAGAGACCTACATAACCTAACGCATGCAAGAACTCAGTACATCGGTCCCTTCAAGGTCCTTCACCAGGTTTCTCCAGGTTTCACCAGGTTTGCCACAACACTGCTGCTTATCACCTACATTCCACATATCCTGTTTCAAACTTGCTATCCTGGGACCATTAACCAAAAACACACCTGCCAAAGAACACACAGCACCAGTGGAAATAGAAGGAGGACCAATGTACCAGGTACACAAGATACTCAACTCTGAATGCAGACAAGGAAACTTGGAATATTTGGTGTATTGGGAGGGGTACGGTCCGGAGGAGCATAGATGGGTATCTGCCAGGGACATTCTAGGTCCTTTACTGACACAAGAATTTTACAGTCAGCACCCTGAGAAACCAGCACCAAGGAAGCGTGGGCGTTCCAGGAAGGACAGCGCTCCCACAGTGAGCACCTCAAGGGGGGGTTCTGTCAGTGACTGCGCGAGTTCATGGCAGCCTTCAAACATGGCCGCCACAGACTGCAACTCCCAAGCGCCACAGCGTCCTCCCTCTCCCAAGTATTGCTGGGTTTCACATGACGTCACATCCACCTCATTAGTTATTCAAACTTCAGCTGGTAGTCTACCAAAGCTCAGTTGACAAAGCGCGTATACAGAGAAGGTGCATTACTCGCATGAAAAACGCCTTATGCTTACGTTGTTTTAGGTTGTTTGAATCGATCAAATCATGAAACTGAAAAGTTTCTTCAGGGTTCCCCGTGAACTAATAAAAAAGGGTGAACGAACACAGGATTTCACAAAAAGACGCCGAGAAAGGTGGCTTTTGAACCTTTCACTGAAATTGAAGGGAGCCGAGTTGAAGCATGGTCGAGTTTGCAGTGATCACTTCGTGAAAGGTTTGTATTTCCCTCTCAGTTACATCCTTAGTGTTTTCTAAGTACTTTTCTTGCTGAGTCGTTATTTTACGGTACTATTTTTAGTCATGAAGCGCTGAAGTCCCCAGCTGTTTCTTTGTTTACTCCTCACAAAGTCCATATGCATGAAGGTTGCGATAAAATTCTTACCCAGCCATACAGTTGCAATGCACTGTGATCACGTCTCCGTCTTGTTTAACTAAGATCCAGGTCTTTAAAGGGGTTTCTGATGATCTTTGTGAATGATTTACCTGAGAGATAAGAGCCAACACAAGTGAGAATCAAGTGAACTATTGTTTGTTTACATTTCAACTTGCAGCGTTTCATTGTAAAGATGCAAACGAAAAGCTTAAAAAAACATACTTACACAGGCAAAAACAATACAGGATTCATTCGGCAGCGACTTGGTACTGAGGTCCTTTACCCAGCCACATACAAAAAAGTTGTAAGCTTCCATACTCTTCCACGCTTTCATCTGTTTTGCGGTGTAGAAGGACGTCTGCAACACCAGATAGTTGGAGATGTCGGGGAACTCGACTGAAGGGTAGTTTTCAAGATTGTCTGACAAATCCTTCTTTCCCAGACTGTAGGGGTCGATTCTATTGCACAAAGCAATCTCCTGAATATATCTAAAGCGAGCAGTGGCTTCTAGATTACGAGCATACTCTGATGAGTTATCGCTAGTTGTTTGCACTATGGCAGCCGTTTAGACCACCAGCTATTTCACTTCCAGTAAAACCGCGAAGACAAGTCATGTGACTGAAACCCAGCAATTGATTGGGAGCACACCTGTTCCACATCTAAGCTCCCTATATAAGCACGCCAAATGCTCGTACACCATGCGAAGTATCGTTCTGTGTCTGTATACCTGATCATACTGAGCCATTTGTTGTTTTGGCCTGATTCCCAGTTATTCTGACCCCCGCTACATTACTCACTCGACTCTGAGACTGTGGTTTATCTCTGACATCCCATTTGCTCATCGAACAATCCTTAGCACGAACCTGACTTTGATTCTTAAGATTTGGATTTGTTTACCAGTTTGTGACGCACCCACTTTCCCCTGCATTTGTGTCTGTCAGTGCCTGCACTCTATCTTGGGTTCATACTGTTTGTAATGAAATACAAGTCAAAGTCAATTCAGAAATCATTGCTTTTTTTTTTTTGTATTTATAATACCGTCCTGACTTTTTCTGATTTGGGGTTGTACTCAGGTACCGTAATGAGAGAACATGTAGTTTGTTACTTTCCACCCTGGGCTAGAAATTGTAACAAAATATATGAGAAAATTATGATGTACCGCGGGCAGCACGGTGGTGTAGTGGTTAGCGCTGTCGCCTCACAGCAAGAAGGTCCTGGGTTCGAGCCCCGGGGCCGGCGAGGACCTTTCTGTGTGGAGTTTGCATGTTCTCCCCGTGTCCGCGTGGGTTTCCTCCGGGTGCTCCGGTTTCCCCCACAGTCCGAAGACATGCAGGTTAGGTTAACTGGTGACTCTAAATTGACTGTAGGTGTGAATGTGAGTGTGAATGGTTGTCTGTGTCTATGTGTCAGCCCTGTGATGACCTGGCGACTTGTCCAGGGTGTACCCCGCCTTTCGCCCGTAGTCAGCTGGGATAAGCTCCAACTTGCCTGCGACCCTGTAGTAGGATAAAGCGGCTAGAGATAATGAGAGAGAGAGATGATGTACCGCAGCACAGCTGAATTCTCAAATCTGATTGTTCAGAAGTTATGGATTATTTTTGTACACCTGTAGTTCCAGCTGTAACATAAACAATAAGTATATATTAACAGTATATATTTCTCCCTGTTGGGGGCAGATGTTTCAGTGTCATGGCCTCCAAACTCCGGTA
>NC_083589.1:24317604-24326807 GCF_027579695.1 Neoarius graeffei | reverse complement strand
CAATAGTGCCAAGGAAAAACTCCCTGAAACATCATGAGGAAGCTCATCAGGGTCATTTTTTAATTTCACAAGAGTTTTTGCTTTAAGTCTATAATAACTAATCATTTTTTCGCGGTGCGGTTTTCATCAAATCCTGCGCTCTGATTGGCTGGCGAGCGGGTCCGTATCCTACGGTACGGACCCCGGTTACGGACCTCTGGCGATTCGCTCATTCACAACAACAAACATAGTAGCAATTTTTGTCAACATTTATCTTTTTTATAAGATTTATTTATAAGATTTTTTTATCAAAAATCTTATAAATTTTTGCCAGCATTTCTCAGGAGAATAGCATTAATTTTACAGCATGGATAGCGATAACGACAGTGTTCACAGCGAAAGTGAGTTTTACTCCCCTGAGGAAGAAGAAATAAAAGAAAACATTTCAGGAGAAAGCTAAAAACCTCTAACTGTTGCTAACGCCGAGCAAAAACATGGCTGAATCCTGAATGACTCAATTTTGTATAAATAGGGGACTACATAGGCAGCAAAATGTAGTTTTTTCCTGCCATGGAAGTGCACTTGTATACCGAGGAGGAAGCCATTTGCATTACAGCCGTGAATGAGGATTCAAAATGGCGGCTCGGCTCGGTTTTCCCTTTCGGGCGCTCTCGTTTTCTGTTAGAATTTGGTAAAGAAAAAAATAAATATATTATTTACCAGCTTAAGGTCGGTCCGTATGGTGAAATACCGTGACTTCGGCCTTGAATACTGACCTCGGCCCAGAGGGCCTCGCTCAGTACTTTCAAGACCTCGGTCACGGTATTTCACCATACGGACCGACCTTAAGCTGGTAAATAACATATATCACATTAGCAGGAGTGTGGTTATACTGAGTAACTGCCATTTCAGACACAATATGGCCAAATTTTGTTTATTTTTGTCCATTAGCGTAAATAGAACACGCCTAGCTAGTTCATATTGATTTGTCCGTTCCTGTTAAATGCGTTTCCTGTAAAATTGGGATCCCTTCTTCGTTTTCATCTTCATCTGACGAGATTTCATATTTTAAATCATAAGATATCTTCCTGAAAGTCTCGTTTGCGATGTCCGCAATCGATTTTGCTAACTCTGCTGTAGTAACCGTATCGAACTAGGAAGTGGAATTTTTACGTGGTGAACGCAGATGATCAGAGCGATGCGATGCAGTGTATAGGAAATATCAGCGCTCTTGGAATGCAGTTCGGCCAATCAGATTAGCGCACTGGAGCTATATATAATAGTATAATCGCTGTTTAATGAATGAGTGTAGTCTTTAGCAAGAATCTACAATGCTATACAGCAGTTATGGATACAAAATGAAACTTGTAGCCTGTGTATTGTTATTTAGATTTTACCACGTTTCTGGCAATTTGTCTCCAGTTCCCATCGCTCTTATCTCGCTCTCGTATAACACTTACGAATATGGGAAGGTGAACGCCAACACGTGCTTCTTCTAAGAAATGTGAAGTCAGCCACCTTTTGCTCACTGCTCACCGACATAAACAGAGGAAAGCGCTATCTACCGTCTTCCACATACATGAGCTTGTGATTGGCTGTGGGATCATCACAGGCCCGCTCTGTTGCACCGTCTCAGTGGGACCTCGCTGATTAATGAACAGTCGGATAGTCTTCGAGAGATCTCCTCCTGCTCTGATGCAGTAATAACATTGACGTAATATCGTTATCTCACATTAACTTTGCCCGGTCAACACACTCAGGAGATAAAGCGAGGAGGTGTGGAAGTCAGCACTATACTCCTCGCTTGTGTAAAGTGTGCATGACGTCATGTCGTCACACGGCGTCTGAGAAACAGATGTTGAGCCTTCAGATTCAGACACCAGACGAGTAGTCATCGTTTTCATCATCATCGGCAGCGATAAAACATTACAGGGTAGTCGGAAAAAACGACAACAGACCTCACACGTTTCTGTGAGACTCTGAAACACACCATGTCTTGGTTAGCAGTTGTTTTCATTTCGTCATTTTCATTGTCAGTGAAGTTACTGATTATTAACAACAATTAATAATAAGTACGAGCAGGTCATTTTCAGGATCAGTGATCGTTACAATCGGGCAAAAACGTGCATGGAATGGTTTCATGAACTGGTTGATGAAATCGTTATAATTTCACTAAGGGATACAATACGACAAGGTAATTTGCCAAATAAAAAGGATTTTAAAAAGATTACTTTAATTTAAAAGCAACATTTCATACTTTTTATCCATTTATAGTTACATTTGAAGTTGTGGAATGTCCATGATTCAATGGCGTTCCCGTTATCACATGCACTCACCGGCCACTTTAATAGGAACTTGCAGGAGTGGAACCTAATGTGCTCTTCTGCTGTTGCATGCTGAGATGCTTTTCTGCTCACGACAGTTGTAAAGCGTGATTTATATGAGTTACTATAAGCTTTCCTGGCCAAAAAGCTCGAAATAATCTGGCCATTTTCCTCTGACCTCTCTTATCAACAAGGTGTTTGTTTCCACCCACAGAACTGTCGCTCACTCACTCACTTACGCTACGTTCACACTGCAAGGCTTAATGCTCAATTCCGATTTTTTTGTGAAATCCGATTTTTTTGTGAGGTCGTTCACATTAACAAATATATGCGACTTGTATGTGATCCTCAGTATGAACGAAAAGCGACCTAAAAGTGTTCCGCATGCGCATTGCAGGATACGACGACGTCACACGCAGTGAGCATGGCCAGTGTTTACGGAAGTAAAACCGCCTGGTTGCGGTATGACCCATCCAATCTAGCTTGAATAGCTGCATCCCCCCAAATGGAAATCAGCTCCCTAACCTCTGCGTCCTTCCATTGAGAAGATTCAGAACCTTCACAGCCCGAAGCGTCCCTCGCATTGATGTCATGCGCAGGGGTGCAGATACGTTTTTTGAACTGGGGGGGACAAAAAACTGGGGGAGACAAAGCTGCCAGCAAACCAACCCCAACCCCGATATGCCTGTCAAACTTGTTGTGGGTTACCATAGCAACCAAGCTCGAGCTCGCAACCTGTGCAGTCTGCGCAGCTCAACCAACCGAATATCAGTCTTTGTTTTATGTGAGTTGTTGCAACTATGTATACACTGCTGTGCACCTCAATAACCCGAATGGTAATTAGTCTTTTGATTTTTCCGTGAGGTTTGCCTTATGCAAAGAAAGACAGCATAGACGTTTTTTCCTCCCTATAAGTGGGGGGGGGGGGAACGAGGTGAATTTAAATCTGGGTGGGACGAGTCCCCCCCTCTATCTGCGCCCGTGATTATGCGCCATGTTGTTGTAACTTTTTTTGAGAGACCCGCCGCCTACTTCAGCGCAGAATAGTGACGTTTGTGGCTTGTTGATGACGTAAGTCAGATGAATGCGACCTGGCGGTTCAGACTGAAGTCGCATATGAAAAGAGCGGATAGGAATTGGAATTAGGACCACATATCCAAACGGCCTGGGTCGGATTTGAAAAAATCGGATCTGTGTCGTTCATATTGTCAATAAAAGATCGGATACAGGTCACATATGGGCGAAAAGATCGGATTTGAGTCACTTCAGCTTGCAGTGTGAACGTAGCCTTAGTGTTTTTTTGTTTTTCGCACCATTCTGTTTCTGAAATACTCAAACCAGTCCATCTGGCCCAAACCAACACCCATGCCACAGTGAAAGAAAGTCACACTTTGAGATCACAATTTTTCCCATTCTGATGTTTGAAGTGAACATTAAAGGAGAACTGAAGGCAAATTTTTTTATTATCAAAATTGTATTCATCTCATTTTATTAAATATCGGAATGCATTTTTGATCGCTATTTTGTCGCTAGGGGCGGCACGGTGGTGTAGTGGTTAGCGCTGTCGCCTCACAGCAAGAAGGTCCGGGTTCGAGCCCCGTGGCCGGCGAGGGCCTTTCTGTGCGGAGTTTGCATGTTCTCCCTGTGTCCGCGTGGGTTTCCTCCGGGTGCTCCGGTTTCCCCCACAGTCCAAAGACATGCAGGTTAGGTTAACTGGTGACTCTAAATTGACCGTAGGTGTGAATGTGAGTGTGAATGGTTGTCTGTGTCTATGTGTCGGCCCTGTGATGACCTGGCGACTTGTCCAGGGTGTACCCCGCCTTTCACCCGTAGTCAGCTGGGATAGGCTCCAGCTTGCCTGCGACCCTGTAGAAGGATAAAGCGGCTAGAGATAATGAGATGAGATGAGTTAATTAACACGATGTTAGTGAATCGTGTTGTCGTACGAAAATAGTCCCGTCCAAGATTGTTACCTCGACCCTGTCATTTATATTACAGCCAGAACTACTTTATACGCTACAGAAGATTAATCCACACCTTCTGACCAATCGGATTCAAGAATTCAACCGGGCTGTGGTTTAAAAATCTTTACATATGTACAGCACGTCAGACACCAGTCACGGTCAACATCACTGTGTTGTGTTGGTTCTAAAAAAGGTTGACATGAAGAAAAACAAGTGTATTTTGCACTAGTTAAAGGCGCAGCGTGTTCACTTTTCCACCGAATCTTGGCTGCACGTTCAGACTGACATTATACAGCGTGAAACGGACCGCTGGAACAAGAAACGAAGTCTGACAGGCGTCTCAGTGGCCAGAAAGTCCAAGCAGCCAAATGGAGAAATTGTAAATTGATTCAGTTGAAAAGAATTATTTTTTTTAGTTAGATTATGCGTCTTCTGTGTGTCGATTGTTGTTATTAGTAATATAACACTGTTAGTGTTAAACTTCTCTCCGGTTCTTTCTCAATATACTGTACGTTCTTGGGAAAATGGTTTCCGACAGATTCTCAGGACTTGAAGCCATTTGTGACAGAGAACCAACCGCCCAGTATAGGAGGACAAACTGAAGAACGCTTTATAGGGATGTCCATTTTGGATTTTTTTTTTAATTTTCCGTCGCCGATAGTCTCATCTCATCTCATCTCATCTCATCATCTGTAGCCGCTTTATAGCCGCTTTATCCTGTTCTACAGGGTCACAGGCAAGCTGGAGCCTATCCCAGCTGACTACGGGCGAAAGGCGGGGTACACCCTGGACAAGTCGCCAGGTCATCACAGGGCTGACACATAGACACAGACAACCATTCACACTCACATTCACACCTACGGTCAATTTAGAGTCACCAGTTAACCTAACCTGCATGTCTTTGGACTGTGGGGGAAACCGGAGCACCCGGAGGAAACCCACGCGGACACGGGGAGAACATGCAAACTCCACACAGAAAGGCCCTCGCCGGCCACGGGGCTCAAACCCGGACCTTCTTGCTGTGAGGCGACAGCACTAACCACTACACCACCGTGCCGCCTCGCCGATAGTCGACACTTCTTAATCGATGATTAACCGTTAAACCCGATAAGAAAATGTCGGCGTATTTAGCATGGATGAGTGACCGTGACGCCAAAACAAAAAATGCTTTAGAAATTAGAAGTGGGTGGCACGGTGGAGTAGTGGTTAGCGCTGTCGCCTCACAGCAAGAAGGTCCTGGGTTCGAGCCCCGTGGCCGGCGAGGGCCTTTCTGTGTAGAGTTTGCATGTTCTCCCAGTGTCCGCGTGGGTTTCCTCCGGGTGCTCCGGTTTCCCCCACAGTCCAAAGACATGCAGGTTAGGTTAACTGGTGACTCTAAATTGACCGTAGGTGTGAATGTGAGTGTGAATGGTTGTCTGTGTCTATGTGTCAGCCCTGTGATGACCTGGCGACTTGTCCAGGGTGTACCCCGCCTTTCACCCGTAGTCAGCTGGGATAGGCTCCAACTTGCCTGCGACCCTGTAGAACAGGATAAAGCGGCTAAAGATGATGAATGAATGAATGAAAATTAGAAGTGCTTTATTTTTTTCGAGTGTAACTGATGTAAATAATTAGCAAGATGTTGCCAGACTTTGCAACGAAAAAAAAAGCAGATTGGCAAAACGAAACAAACATTTAATAATCCAGCGCCAAGTGCGCTTAAAGTGCATATCACGGGTAAATTCAGGAGCGAGATCAATGTAATTCTCCTATTTTATATTAAACTTTGGTCAAATATCATCTGTCACATTTTGTGCAATTTTTTTTTCCCTTGCGCAATACCAGAAAAATTCAGTTGAAATCAAGCCATTTGAGGCGAATTGGTCCGCCTCTGAAAAAACTTGCCGTTTGGATTTCCCGGCAAACAGTGATTTTCGTGACGTCGCGTGCGGGACGCTTCCCTCTGAATCCTACGTCAGCGCTGGTTTGTTTATGAGAAAACGACCTGGTGGTTTTCTGCAAATTTCTTCAACGTTATCGTGTAATTATTAAAATGGTTAACAGATGTATCGTAGGAGGGTGTAGCAACACCAATCTTGATGGGATTAGTACTCATCGTTTTCCAAAAGACCGGACAATGAGAGAGAAATGTGAGCGCTTGGTCTACACAGGCTGTGCACTGAAACCGTGCAAAGCTCGCGCAGCCTGCTGGCGCTTCCACACGTGACGTCATGAATCTGGCTCCAGACTCGCTTGGGATTTTCCCAGATGCGTTTTGTTATTTTATTTTTTTCTGCTGTAGGCAGATGGCTTTGTGCAAAATTACCCTTCTGGATGAGTGTGTAAAGGGACAGACTTTCATATAAAAAAAAACACGAAATTGGTCCAGAATATGCCCTTTAACCAGCAGCCTCCGTCTCCTGTGGAGGAAAATATTGTAAAAGTCAGGCCTGTTAAAATGAACAGCAGTGTATAAGCACAGAGAGCGCTGTAACGAATTCATTTAATTAATGATCAACAGCAAACGTTTTCACAAAACGGAAAGTTGTGTCGTCTTCACACCTCGAATAAATAAGTAAATAAACCACCTATAGCCTATTTCAAGCTGGACAACTTCTCATCTCATCTCATTATCTCTAGCCGCTTTATCCTTCTACAGGGTCGCAGGCAAGCTGGAGCCTATCCCAGCTGACTACGGGCGAAAGGCGGGGTACACCCTGGACAAGGCCGGACAACTTGTTTACTGATTTTTATTCAGAAACAGTAACACGTCGCCCCGCGGTGGGCTTCGTCTTGTGCGCAGTCTGTTTACTGTGAGACCCGCGGTGGAGAAAACCCGCTCAGATGGCACCGATGTCCCCGGCGTGCAAAGATAACGCCGAGCTCGAGCGACCAGTCTCTTCACAGCTTCTCCTCTTCTTCTCATGGAGGCCAAAGTTTGTCGTCCTCCATCACACGGTGCCTGTGGATGTTTACTTGGGCAGTGCGGCTGCATTGCAGTTGTATTATTGCTGTGTTTCAGCACTGCACCTCAAACCTTACATATCACCTCATCGTCCTTTCAGTCGAACTCTTCCCAAACACTACGACTTTTGGCTCGTTTCACTTCACTCAGACTGCAGATACGGCTGGAGCCTGGACACGCCTGCATCGGTTGGACGTGTCGATACGCCCCCATGAGCTGATCGGCTGTAGGCCGTAACGTTCGGCCCTGTCCCATATTTCTTTTACCCTCTGTACATTCTGTGCCTTTACCACACTGCAAACTTTTATCTTTTTTCAAATCTTTGTAATAACCGTTTAACTGATAGGATTAATCGCTTAAAACTCTGTTTATCAGTGAAATGGTGAATTATGACCATCCCTAACGCTTTAAGTGAGTGAATAGAAAGTGCAGGAGGGAGTAATTAATACCAGGCTTACACCAGCGACGTTCTGGGTGATTTCTCCGTCGCAGATAAATTTCCAGTGTTGGATCGAAATGGCCGTCATCTCCACCGTTTGGTGCAGTGTTGGTCGGGAGCGCTGCCTCTTCTCAGCTTCACTTTCTGATTAAACATTTTTAGTTTTTAGTCTTGACTCATGCAAGTAGTGACTTAGACACTGTCAATAACCGATAGACCTAGATTCTCTCTCTCTCTCTCTCTCTGTGTCTATTTATTTCTCTCTCCGTCTATCTGTCTCTCTCTGTCTATTTCTCTCCATGTATCTGTCTCTCTCTCTGTCTGTCTGTCTTTGTCTCTCTCTCTGTGTCTGTCTGTCTCTCTGTATCTGCCTGTCTCTCTGTATCTGTGTGTCTGTCTGTCTCTCTCTCTCTCTGTCTGTCTGTCTGTCTCTCTGTCTCTCTGTCTGTCTGTCTTTGTCTCTGTCTGTCTGTCTGTCTGTCTTTGTCTCTCTCTCTCTGTCTGTCTCTCTCTGTATCTGCCTGTCTCTCTGTATCTGTGTGTCTGTCTGTCTGTCTCTCTCTCTCTGTCTGTCTGTCTTTGTGTCTCTCTCTGTATCTGTCTGTCTCTCTGTCTTTGTCTCTCTCTCTCTCTCTCTGTGTGTCTGTCTCTCTGTATGTGCCTGTCTCTCTGTATCTGCGTGTCTGTCTGTCTCTCTCTCTCTGTGTCTGTCTTTGTCTCTCTCTCTGTGTCTGTCTGTCTCTCTCTCTGTGTCTGTTTCTCTGTCTGTGTCTGTCTGTCTGTCTCTCTCTATCTGTCTCTCTCTCTGTATCTGTGTGTCTGTCTCTCTCTCTGTCTGTCTGTCTCGCTGTCTGTCTTTGTGTCTGTCTGTCTGTCTGTGTCTCTCTGTCTGTCTGTCTGTCTCTCTGTCTGTCTGTCTGTCTTTGTCTCTCTCTCTCTCTGCATCTGCCTGTCTGTCTGTGTCTGTCTCTCTGTCTCTCTCTCTCTGTCTGTCTGTCTCTCTCTCTCTGTCTCTCGCTGTGTTTCTGTCTGTTTCTCTGTCTGTCTGTCTGTTTCTCTGTCTATCTGTCTCTCTCTGTCTATCTGCCTCTCTCTCTGTATCTGTCTGTCTCTCTCTCTGTATCTGTCTGTCTCTCTCTCTGTATCTGTCTGTCTCTCTCTCTGTCTATCTGTCTCTCTCTCTGTATCTGTCTGTCTCTCTCCCCCCCCAGCACTGAACAGGAAGCAGTAAAGCAGGTACAGGAACACCTCTCAAAAGGAATGTAGTTGCAGTCTTGCATGTAGTGACTCTGCACATCTTTACTCTGTGACTAATGACACATTGGGTGCGTTTGAAACGGGAGAACCGGTGTCTCGGTAGGGTGTCTGACAAGGCAGCGAGGCAGCAAGGATCGTTTGAAAAGGAACGAACTCTCACTTCCTGTCTTCCTAACGTGCCTTCAGACCGACTCCAGTTATGCCCCAGTTAAGGGCAACATTGCCGTATCCTCAGTGCTGCCTGTCCCCCATAAATCTGTGCGGCAGCTCCATCAAACGATGGAAAAAATAAAGGT